>NC_056735.1:1232534127-1232559127 GCF_019279795.1 Protopterus annectens
AGGATGTGTGTGTGACAGCAGCTGATCATTGCCAGAGTGCTGCATTGAGTCATGTCGCTGTCAAACACTGCTTGGTTCTCTGATTGAATTTTTGACTATGATACTTTCTGTGTGGAGTCTGCATGTACTCTATTATCTCTATGTGGGTTTTATTCATGTGGTTTGGATTCTTTCCCCAGACTCACAGCTGCATTATTTATGTCTTTGACCTTTTGTGCTTTTACTTTCATCTTACACTAACACCAGAGGTGTACCCAGAAGGTAACGTTTTTGAAGGGGTAAGAAGGCAGGCACTATTCTCAGATAACATTTATATATCTTTGCAAGAATCTGTTTTCACAGTTTATTGGGGAACTGCTATTTTGTTGACTTTGAACATTAAACTTTGGACATAGTTTATTTTTCCTTGAAAGAAAAATGAGACTGAATTCCTTTCTTTTCATTACTTGTGATTTTTTTTTTTATTCAGGTCATCATTAGAACAAAAAGTAGTAAAAAAGCTGAAGGATGCATCTCAGAGCATGTTGAACCCTATGTGACTTCTGGGGACCACTTAATTCAGTCACGTCCTCCAAACTTATTACAGTGGAGTTTTGGCCAATTAGGCCAAAAGCATGAGGGTAGCTAAGAACTAAGACAACGTACGAAAAAACAAGAAAGAAGTAATCTATCTGAATGGTGTTTTGCCAGGATGAGGGGAAGATAGGGCTGAGGCACTGGGTACGTGCTGGGGTAATAGTGTGCAACAGGGGCTTCTATGGAGCTCCTTGTTAAGGGCTCCATATCACCTAAGGTTAACCTTGTTGATTGCGATCAGGTATCGGAGGTGTATACAGTCAGTAAAGTGGCTATAATGAGCAGATATATACTGATGCAGTCTGTAGATGAAAGTGATTGACTCTGTCTGTTGTTTGATCACAGGTAATGGTAATTGATCTGCTGTAATAGAGCTTCATCCCATTCCAGTTAGTCCTACTCACTAAGTTGCTTCCAGAAGCCCCTCCCCTATACACTTTAAATTCACTAGCTGCCACTGCTGATACATGAACACGGAGGCCACTTTCGCAATGTTTAAAGCCACGCCTTCCAAGTTGGAAAATACTTTCCTACTTGCAGCATAAAACACACAATGTTAATCTGGGTGTGGATGTATGAAATGAAGAAAAATACAATTGTCACTGCAGCAACTGGGGGAATCAGAAGAAGGTGAAGACTGAAATAGAATAAGAAAACAGTGGAATAGACCAACAGCTTCAAGTATCTAGAAGGGTTGGTTGAGGAGAAGGGAAGACTGAATCAGGAGGTCAAAGCTAGAATCAGAGGAGCTGTAGCCAAGTGGCACAGAATGTCAGGTGTTGTATATGATAGAAGAATGCCAAAGAAAATGAAACATAAGATGCACAAAACAGTGATGCAACCAGTATCACTGTAGGTGGTGAAAGCAGAGCAGATGGGGAAGGCAGAGGTGATGGAAATGAAATGCCTGAGATGGGTGATATGATGTACACTGAGGGACAGGCAAAGAACTGAGAACAGCAGAGCAGAAACTAAAGTACCTCTAATTGCAGAGAAAATTAAAGATACCAGATTATGGTGATTAAAGCACATGGAAGGAAAGCAGAAGACAGTCTGGTGAAGACGATTTGGCAAAGACAGGAAAAAGACAAGAGGAAACAAGAGTGTCCAGCACAGAGATGGCTGGACTGCATGACCAAACATGTGAGACAATCAGAGATGACCACTGAAGAAGGTAGGAGAGTGGCACTGAACTGAGAAAGATGGCAACATATGAAATGAATAGTCATTTTGTGCTCTTTAAGTCAGCAGGGATCCATTTATTGCATGACTGAACACAGCCCTGGAATACTGGTATACTGCACTGATGAGGAAATAGAATATGTAATGAGAGCAAAGCATTCCATTGAACAAAATCAGCATACATTGCAGGTCTATATCATATGATCGACATTTGAAAATGTCGAAGCACCTTTACTCAACACAAAAATGTCGAGTGCTGAATTTGTCGAACGGCCAAATCACTGATTTTTTTCCAAGGGAAAGAAATTGGAAGGCCAACAAACACCACCACATAAAAACAAACATATTTAAGTGAGAGGCTGTGCCCCCCACACCCCCCTAACTAAATATTCTAACTCCGAGACTGGACTATAGTCAGGGAAAGGGCAGCTGTGACAGAATGGCAGTTGAACGGTGATTTGGCTATTCGACAAACTCAGTGTTTGACATTTCCGTGTTGAGTAAAAGTGCTTCGACATTTTCAAATGTCGATCATATAATATAGACCCTACATTGCTATGCATTGTACCACTGGTGGGTAAATAGTGGGCCAGTGCAAATTCTGAAAAGCCGGACAAAATAATTCTAATCAAATTCCTTGATTCTGCATCAGAATTTACATCTATCCCCCATGTAACATTGGTATTTATGAGACACCATTGAAGAGTATAAACTCTAAATATTCACAGGTATTAAACCAACACATTTCTCATCTTTCAGAAACTGCAGGATGCAACATGCTGCCTTATTCTATCAATATTAGAAACAGTGTAAATTTAAAAACAAAAGCATCCCTTCCTCCCTGATTTTGTTTCTTGGTCCCAATTATTTCAGTCTTTTTCCCTGATTCCTGAAGTAAGAAGATGAGAGCTACACAGGGATTATTTATAATCAGTATTCCAGCAGCTGTGGGAGTTCAACAGATGCCAGCATTCTCTACTGAGGGACTAGTCAGCTAACACAGCTGCCGCTAATTCTATTAGTAGCAGGTGTTGTTCTCTGATGTCAGTACATTCCTGATATTGTTCTGAATGCATTATTTCTGAAAAAATATGAGAAAAATAGCTTTCCAAAAGAACTGCCAGAGCATAATTTATTTGAATTCATTTTATATTTTCCCTATTACAAATATTGCATTTTCAGCTCTTGGTTGGACTTATTCATGTATTCCATGTGTTAATCAAGAGGTCCCACTAGATCTCTTACTTTAGAGGTGTAAATTATATTTCCTGTGGATTTTTAAGTTGAGGCACACACTGTATAATGCAAAAAAAAAAAAGTTGTCCATTAGTAGTTTCAAGTAACTTGAAGAAAAACAAATGCAAAAAATCACCAGAAATAAAAAATATGTATAGTTTTTATAGCTGTGCTGTATAATATATTGCACTTATACATATATGTGTATATATATATATATATATATATATATATATATATATATGTACACACACACACACACACACATATATGGCTGTACTGTATTATTTAGAAATCCACATCTAGCCGTCAATGATATTGACTACCTTATATCATTTTTGTGCTAAAATGGAAATGATTTACATTACATTTTGATTATCTTATGACTCATCCCATACTTACAATATGTTTCATACACGTAAAAAAAAGTTCAGGATCATAAAGTAAAATGCCTAGAACTGGATATTTCTTTGGTAGCAGAAATAACTATCATAAATGTAGCTCTTATCTATAACATTAAGCAAAATCTTCAGTGGGCCCAGAAAATAAAATTCCCTTAAAAAGTAAAACAAATTAATTAGGCATTGGTCTTCAGTTATCACAATCTGATTACAAACACAGTTTAGTAATAAATAATATTACTCACAATTTTTATTACACGTTTTTTGTAGATGAGCAGCAGAATAAGATAAATAACCCAGATCACTACTTACATTGTCCGTTTCATGGTTCCATGGCATTCATTTCTCACCTTTGGAAAGGATTTGTGCAGTTTACTTACAAGAAAGAAAAGGCATTTGTGAATTTAGTATTATATGTGAATGCATGGAAAAGGTTGAACTCTTATAAGCAGATTAACATTAAGGTAACTAAATTCACTAGAGGAATTTGTAAAGTTGTATAATCTGACAAGACGCCATTGAAACCTCAGTCTTCTGGGATTACTAGGTTCCAGGATTTGAAATGTTAGGGAATTTGTATTGCTGTTTTTTTTTTTCTTGTTTCTATCTGATTGCATAATCACTACTCAGTACTTTTGAATATATATATATATATATATATATATATATATATATATATATATATATGTAAATATATAATATATATGAGTGAAAAAAGGGCTTTAATTGGTAATCTTGATTCAGGAACAAGGCGTCTCTCTGTATGTTCTATGGTCCCAGTACAGCAAGTAAAACTCTACTCATTGAACATATATTCACCAAATCCTGTCTGCTGAATCTCTCAGTAAATGAAAGTTGACTGAGTAGGGGGTATAGACTCAGTCATGCAGGGGTATGACCACTACAACACCCTGTTTTAATATAATGATCTCTAAGTAATATTGTTCCAGTCCAGGAAAGAGAGCAAGTAATCAAGTACTGATAATGATCCTTTCTGGAGCTCAGGTAGATGGAGTACTGATGATGCATCCTTTCTGGAGCTCAGGTAGATGAAGTACTGATGATGCATCCTTTCTGGAGCTTAGGTAGATTAAGTACTGATGATGCATCCTTTCTGGAGCTCAGGTAGATGAAGTACTGATGATGCATCCTTTCTGGAGCTCAGGTAGATGAAGTACTGATGATGCCTCCTTTCTGGAGCACAGGTAGATGAAGTACTGATACTGCATCCTTTCTGGAGATCAGGTAGATGAAGTACTGATGATGCATCCTTTCTGGAGCTCAGGTAGATGAAGTACTGATGATGCCTCCTTTCTGGAGCTCAGGTAGATGAAGTACTGATGATGCCTCCTTTATGGAGCTCAGGTAGAAGTAAGAGACAGTCTGAAAGCTTTTCATGAGTTGTGTGACATGGGAAATTAAGATTTTCAATCCTGGCTGGCCCACTGCATATAAAAAATAACATTGCCTACTAAAAAAAGAAACAATACTACTCCTGTAATGTTTCAATACAGGAACATATTATTAGGCATTCCTGCCTGCTAGTTTACAGATACAGGGCAAAAAAAATTATTTTATAATAGTACTACTGTACTAAACATGTAATCAAATGTTATTACTAGTACCAGGTATTCATGTTTTACTTGTGACTTGATATCCATGACAGTAGTTCTTACATATGCAGATTTCCCTACTGTCTTAGAAGATATTTTTCCATTTGTAGATACTCTGCTAGGTTAATTGAAGCCTCATAGAAAGTTAGATATACAACTTAAAGATGGGTTGATGTTTTTATTATGCAACTACAGAAAGAAAGCACACAAAATATCCTATCAAAATGGTCGGACCATTCCTCTTTGGAGGAATTTCATGCTGCCTGTTTAACACAAGAATCACCAAAAGACTTCTAGTGAAAGGTTATTGTACTTCTTGTGCATTACGGACTTGAATTTTTATTTCTGACACATTGCACACACCTTGCAATTTAAATTTGTGAAGCATGTGAGTAACTAGTAACTTAGTTACCTTGGCCTTCATTTGTGCAGTGACAGCAAGAAATTTTAGCAGGGATCTTGACTCTACTAATGATCATCCACCCTTCTCCCTTCCTGTTCTGGCTCGCATCTTGGAATATTCAAATCTTACCATAACTCTCATGACAGGTACTTCCTGTTCTGTTAAGGAAGACATCCTTAATGGCATACCTAATCGAGGTCCCTACCCTTGAGAGGAGAGGCAATGAGAAAGAAGTACATAATTTTATGGGCAGGTACCTTTATTTACATAGGGAAAAGAAATTTGGATAGAGGTAAGTTATCATCAGACTCATGCTCTTATGAATATGGATGTGGGACCTATGCTCTAAATGCTGCTTAAACAAATCAGCATGCAGGTGACCACTGCATTATCCAACAGACTTAAAAAAAAACTTCAGAGAAGTAGAGTCAGCACTAATCATTAAATCACTCCTTGCAGCTGACTTTTACAGTAACTGGCCCATTACTTGAACCCAAGGTTCCTAGGTCACATTCAGGGCTCCATTTCTTTGTGGATATTAAGAAGTATTGTTAACAATGTACAGAATGTCAGATAGACAAAAAAAAAAAAAAAAAAGCATAAAAAGTGACAAACCTAGATGGGAAACACAACTCCCTTCCCATTACTTTTCATCGTGCTGTGTGCATTCATAGGATCATAGGAGATTACTAGGCTATCGACCCGGTAATTTCAAGCCTAGACGTTTTGTTCCAATGTAATACCACAGAAACATTAGTTAATACCCAAGACTGCATGTAGTAATGGCTGCCCATGTCCAGGAGGATCATGGACGCTATCCCTTGTAAGAATTAACAGTGCCCCATCCACTCGTCCAGGTTCCTCTTGAACAATGTCATAGAGGTGCTCTGTTTTACATAAAATAGGTAGCTTATTACAAAGATGTGTCAGTCACTGGGAGACAAATCTGTCCCTCCAGCATGTCCTATTTAAGTCGCAGGCCATATTTACGTCCCTGGAATGGGTAGCCCTAGTCCAGTTTGATTTACGGATATGCAGCAAGTTCATTAAGTCTGGGTCTGAGATTCTTCTGTATGCCAGGCATAAGTCTCCCCTTAGAAGTCTGTACGATACAGGGCATAGTGACAGGGACTTTAGTCAGTCTGTGTAAGGCATGTGCTGGAGTCCGTTGATCTCCTTTGTTAGAAACCTCTGAGGTATCTGCAATTGCTGCAGGTGCTTTGTATGGTACGTGACGAATGGGGGGTTATACTCAATTATAGGCCAGATTAGTGCCAAAGATAAAGGGGTTATAATCTCTTTTGCTCTTGAGGCGAAGCCTTTACTAATCAGGTGTGCTAAATAGAAAGCCTTCCTTACTACAAAAGACACATGATGGTCAAAGTTAAGGTCGCAGTCAGCTTGTGATCCCAGGTCCCTTACCACTTCATGGGTACTTAGGGTATTGCTGTTGATTTGATAGCATGAAGGGACATTGTTTGGGCCAAAGAGAATGATAATGCATTTCTTTCCACTCAGTTTGAGAGCATGACTAAGACACCAGTCGTTGTTCTGCGTAAGATCCTGCTGGAGTATACTGGCATAATTTGGGGATTCAATAATTGCTCCCAGTTTGCAGTTGCCTGCAACCTTGGTCAGCCACAACTCCTTAATTTTGACCTGAACTTCTGAAAAGTATACACCAAACAGTAGGGGGCCCAGCAATGACCCATGTAGGATAGATTCTATAAGTCTTGTGCTATGGAATAAATAGAAGGGTGTACAAAGTAACATGCAACATTTACTTTATATAGTTTCACATTATAAAATGAAGTCTTTGACCTTCATCATGTGAGCAGGCTTTCCCCTTGGACATTTTTAGCTGTCTATGCAGTAGTTTTACTTATCCTATTTTATGACATATATAAAGCCTTAGGATCTGTGCATCAGAGGAGGTAATAATTGTGACTATTATTCATCACTTCTTTTTCATGACTTCTCTCAAAATACCTCATCCCTCTATGAGAAAGTTCACTTTTATTTTGTTGTATGCATGGAACTCATGAGGTATTACATGTCTTGAAAGAGAAATGGATAAAAGAAAATGATACAAACAATCCTCAAGGATCTATAACAGACTGTTATTTATCTTCAAAATAAACTACAATGGTATGTTGATCAACATCAGCAAACTGGTATCTAAGCCAAGGAAAATAATTAAGATGTTAGGAAGTCAAGAATATTCCATTTTTTGGCTCTGGGGACAGCTACTACCTTATCTAACCTCATATACACAAACCGTAATAAAAACATGGCAGTCTTTTCTAGGTAATTGTTTTGAGAGATTCCACTAGTTAAGAACTACAGAAAACTTCTCAGAAGAATCTATGTCTATCTGCATAATATAGTGAAACCACAGAAGGCCTCTACATCTAACACGTGAAGGGGAGATGTTTTGATGGACTTATCCAGCATGTGGGAAATTAACCATAAACCCCCTCTAGAAGATAACCCTTGATACTCTGATGACCAATGCTTAGTTCTAGGTGACAGGCTAGGTTATAGAGGAGCAACAAGATGTCTTCTTATTACAGTGTGGAATAAGTCTTCTTTCAACATTAGATTATCACCAAACCCTCAATATCATATTCCTGAAGTTCTACAGTAAAACATGAAACATGAGCTTTGCTTCCCTGATAACCAAGGCTCAGTAGTACCTGACAGGCTAGGTTATGGAGGAGTAAGACATGGAACATAAGCTCAAAAAATGTTTTGTGTATAACCTACTACCACTGCTCACGCTGCACAGCTGTCTTCCATTTACACCGTACAGCAAAAACAGACTGTACTTCCATCATCAGTGTCCAGAGGGAGCTGTAACATAGGGAGAGAGATATCAGTAACATAATAAAAAACACTAATTAACACAAATGAGTACTGATATGCAGGAATGATGAATGAGGCAAATGCATATGACACAGCCTGTGAGCATACCTTTCAAATGTACAGATTTTTGCAGAATGTCCAGATTTTTGCCCCATATTTTTGGGCCGTTTCTCATAAATTTGTTGTTTTCTGTCATATTAGTGGCAAATCAATAAAGATTAAAGTTAGAAAATAATGACAAACATTTGGATTTCAGACTGCATACCCTTTAGAAAATTCATGCTAATGCAAAACCTGTTATTGTATCAACTTTCTAAGTTTGTAAGAAAAATATTTAAAAATTGTCCCTATTTTTTGGGCCTTTGTCCCACTTTTCTTCATGGCTTTGTCCAGATTTCTTGCTCTAAGAAGCTGAAAGGTATGCCTGTGAGTTGTGTTGTCCTGCAGTATAACATAGAAGCACACATGCATTTCTGTACATTAGCTTACACAAGCACCCTCCCACCCTCCCACACGTGCACACACGCACTCTCATGCACAAATGTGCACACACGCACTCTCATGCACAAATATGCACACACACACACACACACACACACACACACACACACACACACACACACACACACACGCACGTGCACATACATGCACACACATGCACACATGCACACACATACACATACATGCACACATACACACACACACACACACACACACACACACACACACACACACACACACACACACACACACACACACACACACACACACACACACACACAGTCATACTCATGCACCTTGGTCATCAGAGAAGCAGAGCTTATGTTCCATGTTTTACTGTAGAATTTCAGTAATACAAAATTGAGGGTTTGGTGATAACAGAATGAGTGTGTTTATATGCATGGGTATATGCATTTGCATGTGAAGGAGTGTTTAGTTCAGTAAATGGATATAGGCACTGGCTGTCCCTATCCCTTTTCTACAGAGTTTGTTTTACCACCAAGTGTACAATGTACTTGCAGAATGTAATTTTCTCTGTTTTCCTCCCATACAGCCTTTAACATGTCTGCACTTTCTCACCCACAGCCCTTCTACCATATTGTCTCAGATCCTACACATATGGCTTTTACCATTAGCATCTCTTCTGTTCTTCCCTGCACTATTTTTCTTCTCTGACTTCCTTGAGTAGAATCAAACTTACCTTCTGCACCTTCTCCTCACTCCAAACCTTTCTCTGTATCCACCAATCCACAATGCCCAACTATTGCCTGCTCATTCTTATAACCCACTGCCTACTAATCCTGTCCACATGTCTTCATGACACTCTTTATATCAGACACATGTGGAACAAAACACCAGATTTCCATACCTGGATAAACCACCATACCGCAGATACAATACAATTTTCAAAAAGTACTAAAACACAGTAACATATAAGACAGAAATATAACATTTGAGCAAGATGTTGTAACAAAGCGTTGAATGAAGTTAAAACACAACTATTTTGGAGTACATAATATATAGGTGTGACGATTGGGGAGATATGGGCGAAGGCTGCCAGCCTAGTCAAATAGAATTTGATACATAATTCTATCAACTGTATAAATAAATGTAAAATACAGGCATGTTTTCTTGATAATAAATGTAAAATACAGGCATGTTTCTTGAGTGTAAAGAATACTGTGAAATGTGGAACTACAAAATATGTGACAACATTGCACTGTACTGGCCCAGTGAAGCATGTTGTACCCTTTCATGTTAAAAATTTGGCTCCAGGGTGGCTGGATGAAGATTTCATGCCCATTGTTTTAAGGCTAAAGTTTATGACTAGAATTTAGATGTGGAGGGTGCTTTATTGCTCTGGTTTCTGCTAGCATATACATGTGAAATGTCTTGCATTGTTGTAAGTTTCTGAAGAGGTGTTAGATTGCTAAATAATGCAGTTTGTGGCCTGAGAACTCAGACCAGGTGTTAAGATGATGCAATATGAATACTAGGAAAACCTAAGTGTCAAAAATGATGTAATTTTGGGAGGGCCTTAGAGACATGTTTGTTAGTAATGTTTAAATACCATTTCTCACAAGAGACTAAAAGGCATTTTGATCTTGAATATCCACTTATCAGAACTCTGCCTGTGAAGGAGTGTTTAGTTCAGCTCACATGTAAGTCTTTGCACTGTGGTTTCTTGTAGGAATAGTTAAAACTAGTAAAGATTAATTAGGTATTTTTCTTTGAAATCAGACCTGTCCTACTGTATTATTTTAAGTTTCTGTGTGATCTCTGAACTCTTAGATATCTCTGTGGTGTAGTAGTTTTGTGTTGTGTTTTAATTATTTATTATGAAATACTTTTTAAATCTTCTACCTGTGGCTGATTTGTGTAGAGATAAGCTCTAGAGTACATTGCATATTTATAGAGGTTATTGTAATAGACCACTCTAAAGTAAGCCTTGACTGTTAGTCATACTACCATTGGATAATAATATTGCACAGTAATAATTGGACACCTTTTTAAGGGCCTTTTAGTAGCTGATATCATTAACTGGATGGTGGCAGTAATTACTACCGTACAATCTGGGTAAAGGGACACAGTTGGAGAATCTGTGTCAGCCTTTCCCAGGAGTGTCTGTGAAGTTATATAAATATTTATCTCAAAGTGTGTGTGTGTTGTGTCAGCTACTTGGCAGGGACACGAAGCACTGGTTGGATAGAGAGGGTACTGGAGGTTTAAGCTTCCACAGTTAGGCTGAGACCTTGACCCTATAGCTGTGCCAGTGGGGAGTCTTATTGGGGACCTGGTGAGCAAGGGAGCAACCAGCCCCAGACTGACTGTGATCTCTGTGTGCACTTAAGGGAAATTGTACTTTATTGTGTGTATTAGTTATCCTTTCCTCCTCTAGGAGACAACCTCCCTGGTGTTAGTGGTGAGGATTGAGGCTTCTTGATTGCTGGGCCAGGGCATGGTTGTCACAATAGGTTTACCTTTAAAATGTCACAACACACTTGTGCAACTGCTTACATACCTGACTTGAAATGTAGGAAATGGCAACATCGAATGCTCAGAATTGCGATCCTTTTACTTAAAGAAAGTTTAAACTCAGGGAATGCTAACTTTGAGAGAAACTACCTAATTTCTTGGTTTTTGCTACAAATGTTTTTGTCAGAAGAAAAATTCAAACGAGTCACATCTGCCTCAGGTGATGAAAACTTTTTTATTAGCAGCTAACCAGATTACACAACATGTTGGCCAAGATGATCTCCTCCTCTGGTCAACTTGTTTACTGACATCAACTTTTATACTGCAAGCAAAACAACTTTTTGTTACATTTCTGACCATTGACAGTTGGCTATGAAAAACACCTGTGGTAAACATGTTTATCACAAATCACCTCAAGCCAACAGTTAGTACAGAATGTTCAAGAAGTACAGAATGTTCAGTTCAACAATGGTAGCTCAAAATTTCCAGGACACACAGCCTGCTTCAGTAAATTAACTCTTACTCGGCCGTGCGTCCTTATCCCAGGCTTCACTGAGCTATAACCAAATCTCTTTTCTGAAATGCAGAAAACAGTTATTATTCAGGTTCATAAGCAATGCTGCATTTTGTTCACAGATGAGGCCCATCTTTGATAGGCATATCCCAACAAATAACGTTCACTTTGCAAGCAGAGGAAAAAGACAAATAACAGTATGTTTTTAAAACTTTTTCTCTTAACATTTCCCCCCTGAAAACACTTTTTATTTGTCTTTTTATTTCAGCAATATATGGTAAAAACTAAGTTTTTCTTTGCATACATTACTTCATTGGCAAGACAAACTTTTAAACTTCAAAAACATTTGCAAAAAGTCACATTTCAATGTATTTACTTTCACCAGTCTGTTACAATTGCTGGTACATCATCTTCATAACAGCAGTATCAACCAGTCTTTGTAGAAGACCTCTGATACAGGGTATACAACAACAACCACATACCACCACGATAGCCACAGCGACTCCAATGGATACCAGGAAACTGCTGATGAGATGACTCCATTTTCCAAACCATGCTTGTAGAAAGTCTGTAAAGGGATTACTTACCCCAGAGTTCTCTGCCAATTCTTCGGATAACATCCCCAAACCTTTCAAAGCTCGAGTAATACTTCCATCAGGCGCAGTGTTGTTTGGAATATACGTACAACAGAAAGTCCCAAACATCCTGCAAACTCCTCCTTCTTTGGCCAGGAGCATATCCAATGCAATTCGATTCTGCCATGCCACCTGCGAAGTGGCCTCCAGTTGTTCAGCAATTCCTTTCAATGCATCTTTGGTATAGTTCACAAAACGCTGCTGGTTATAATAAATGTAGTTGATCCAGTCCACATTCTTATTAGGTTGAACCCAGACAAGGATGGATGTAAAACCAGCTGCTATTTGGTTTATTGCTTTGTATTCATCAGGTACGCCTCTTAGTACGCCAATGCTATCGATGTAGACACTGTTATCGAAGGATTGCTTCGGTGCCTCTCTTTTTCTCCTACTCAACCACTTCGGCTTTATTTCAGGTTCTCTTATGAAATTGCTTGCTGGAACTGGGAAAATGTAGAATGGCAGAATTAACTTTACAAGTGCACAAGTTCCCTTCCAGGGAATCGTAAGCCTTGATCTGAGTTTCTGGTCTCCACATAAGCACCATACGTCTGCTAAACTATGAGTTTGGTTCTCCAGAAATGGATTCTCATTGCCATTCATGGTAACATTGCAATAGTACTGTCCCATATTGCCATAATTTTTTCCTGTGCCATCTCTGGAAATGCACATATACGAACCTGGATAGGAAATCGCTGCAGGCGTTTTCTCAACTTTGCTTATGACTGGAAAATGCTGAGTTTCATTTTTGCATTTATCTTCAGTTTTGTTGAAGAATAATTTTAACAGACACGTTAGGTTACCTTCATCTCGCATCAATGGGACTGTTGCTAATTGCTGTTTACCTTCAGCACAAGAAACACAGTTCTCACGATGTGCCTCTCGGGTACTATATCTAACCCAAGATAACCATTCATTATGGTGTACGAATCTCATCTCGAGTAACAATTGTTCTTCTTCTGTGAAGGCAAAAATCTGCTTTACTTGTAGCATTTTTAAGGCTTTGTACTTTAAGTTGGAGGGTCCCCAAAGGATCAGTTCCAATTGGAAGAGATGCTCCGATTCCATAAACTCCTGAATCACTTTCTTGTGGTGACACAATGGTTATAGTAATTACTTCGGTACCTTGGAAATGTGCAATTTTTATTCTTTGTTGCCTGCTTTTATCTTTCTCCGGTATCACTGCACCACTTGTTTCCCATCCATTCACATCTGTTGACCACCAAACATTTGACCAGGACGTACAGTCTCTATTGCACAAGTATTTTGCACGAGTCAAGAAATTATCATTGTTCCATTTAGAACAGTCCAAAATTCCTTCACAAAGTTTCACCTTAAACACAGTAGTAACACCTGTTTGTGCTTGCAGCACCACCATTCCTTTTTCTCTTGCAACTGTTCCTTCTCGTATGGACATATTTACTTTCGCCACCAAAATCATCATCATGTAACAGTTCAAGTACCAGTTGAACATGGCCATCCTTCCTAAGGACTACCTCGCGCTGTTGGTTTCTTCACTGGGTTTGAGATGAACTAACCCCTATTGGGCTAATCCCCCTTTGTAGCCAGACTTTGCGCTCAGAGGTCCGGTGGAGTTTGACCAATATCAATGACAGAAGGAAAAGTCTTGAGTTTTTTACAGTGGGTGATATGAATCCACAAAGTCCTCTCAGCGATCTTTACAGCCGTAGGTGTCGAGATAAGCACCTGGTATGGGCCTTCCCACCTGGGGGATGACCAATTCTTTCGCTTCACAATTCGAATCCACACCCAGTCCCCGGGTGCCATGCTTAACAAGGTTTCATTTCTGGAATCTGCAAAGGAGTCATTGGTTACAAGAGATTTGACATTTAGCAGTTTCTTCATATAATCCGCTAGATCCTCACCCCCTCACGTTCCGCTGGCAACAATCCTTGCCACTGCGGGACGTAATATGGTCTCCCAAACAAAAGTTCAAATGGTGTAAGTCCTTTGTAGGAAGGTGAGATTCGCATATACAGGAGTGCCAAAGGAAGGCATGCAGTCCATGATCTATGTGTTTCTGCCATCAGTTTGTGGAGCTTACTCTTCAAGACACCGTTGTGTCTTTCCATCAGTCCAGCTGACTGGGGATGGCAAGCACAATGATACTTGAGATCAATTTGAAACACTTGACCCAACTTCTGAACAATCTGGTTAACAAAATGAGACCCATTATCACTGTAAATGCATCTTGGTAAACCAAATCGGGGAATTATTTCTGTAGTTAAAAGCTTTGCTACTGTTTGTGCATTCGGGTGCTTTACTGGAAAAGCTTCTACCCATTTAGAAAAAGCATCAATAATGACTAAACAGAACCTTTTTCCCTCTGAGGGTGTCAATTCAATAAAGTCCATACAGAGTGTGTGGAATGGATATGGAGGGGTGGGGAATGCCTGCTGAGACTTTTTAACTCCCCCCTGAGCATGATACTTTGCACATAATAAACAAGATAAACAGAATTGCTTTGCATAGGTTGAAAACCCCTTACACTAAAACACCTTTGACACTATTTGAATCATTGTCTGTACTCCTACATGGGCAGGTCCATGGCTAACCAATGCCGCATACCTAAAAAGGTTTGAGGGTAATATCATTTTGCCATTTGATGCCCTATACAACCCATCCTGTTGAGTGATATCATATCTTACCCAACGACATTTTTCCTTCTGTGTTGTCAATGTTTGCATTACTTTTAGTGTCTCTAAGTCTAAGAGGTATCCGGGCTCTAAATCATTGTCATGTAAAAGCAAATCATTTTCTTGAGCTGCCTTTTTTGCAGCCATATCAGCAAGGGCATTTCCCCTGGAGACAGGATCTTTTCTGTTGGTATGTGCGGAACATTTACATATCGCTATCTGAAGTGGTAGTTGCACTGCATCTAACAACTGTAAAATTAAATCTCTGTGATTTATTGGTTTGCCTGTCATAGTAACCATTCCCCTATTCTTCCATTGTTGAGCGAAAACATGTACAGTGGAGAAAGCATATCGACTATCTGTATAAATTGTCACTTTTTTACCCTCCCCTAAGGTACAAGCTCAAGTCAAAGCCACCAACTCAGCTGCTTGTGCAGAATAAATGTTTGACAATCCTTTTGCCTCCAAAACTTCAGTTTCTGTGGTGACAGCATACCCTACTAGTGTTTTTCCTACAGTGTCTTTCTTTGCTGATCTGTCTACAAACAAAATGAGATCAGAATCTACCAACGGAATATCCGTTAAATCTGGTCAGGGAAGCACTTTGTCATGAATGCTCTCTAAACAAACGTGTGGAGTACCTTCTTCTGGAGTCGGCAAATGAGTCGCCGGATTAAGAGTAGTACATCTTTCTATGGTCATATGAGGCTGTGTCAGCAGCACTGTCATACACGACAAATGTCGACTAGGAGATAAAAAGTTTATCTTATCTTGCAAAAGTATAGTAGCTGAATGTGGAACCCGCAATTGTAATGGGTGAAACAAAACTAATGATGCTGAGGCTTGTACTGCCATGGTGGCTGCAACTACAGCTTCAACACAATGCGGCAATGCCCTTGCATCAGGATCTAATCTGGAGGAGTAGAAAGCTATCGGTCTCTGTTTATCCCCATGTACTTGTACCAGAACCAAAGTCATATATCCTCCCTTACAATCAACCATTTGTACAAATGGCTTAGAATAGTTCAGAAAACCCAAAACAGAGGATCCTGCTATCAATTGCTTAATTCTATTAAATGCCTGTATTGCCGTATTTGTCCACTGTATATTATTCTTAGCTGCCATGGGAGTGTCATAGATCATTGCGGTCAATGGCCCTATTTCCTCAGCATAGTTAGGGATCCAACTTCTACAAAAATTAATCACATCTAAAAAGGACATCATCTCCCACTTAATTGTGGGCATAGGTGCCTCAAGAATTGCTTGTTTTCTTTTGTTCTCCAATTGTCTACCTGCCTGTAAAATTAAAGAACCCAAGTACTTTACTTGTGCTTTCCACAATTGTAACTTTTCGTTACCTTATGTCCTTGCTCAGCTAAAAAACTAAGAAGGGCAAGGGTATCCTTTCTACAACTTTCCTGCATGGGTGAGGCCAATAAAATATCATCTACATACAACAGAACCTGGCTTCCCTCTGGGGGAACAAACTGAGCTAAATTCGCAGCCATTTCTTGTGTGAATATTGTCGGACTCTCACAATAGCCCTGTGGCAATCTGGTGTAGGTGGATCTTTTACCTTAATAAGTGAATGCAAACCAAAATCTACTCTCCTTATGTAGTGGTATGGAGAAAAAAGCATTGCTTATATCTATGACAGAAAAATATCTGTGTTGAGGTAGTAAATCATTAAGTAA
The DNA here is from genome assembly GCF_019279795.1 of Protopterus annectens. Classification (NCBI taxonomy): domain Eukaryota; kingdom Metazoa; phylum Chordata; order Ceratodontiformes; family Protopteridae; genus Protopterus; species Protopterus annectens. The sequence continues at coordinate 1,232,550,880 of NC_056735.1, forward strand.
TGTATAGGGATCAGGGACCACCGGTGCTCTTGGGATCACAGCTGAATTAACTGCTTGTAAATCCTGAACCAACCTCCATGACCCATCCGGTTTCTTTACAGGAAACAACGAAGTATTGCAGGGTGAATCTGGACATTCAACAAGAATTCCTACCTGTTTTAGCTGCTCAATAACTGGCTTAATTCCTTCCTCTGCTTGTTTACTTAGCGGGTAAATTGGAGGGGTCACAACATTTCCTTGAACAGCCAATAACCCACCCTGCTGTACAGATCCCACATCTTCAGACTGATATTGAGGAGGTTCCGCCGGTACGGTAGCAGCAATTTCCCCATACGGTGGGGCAGTTGCCTGCCTTTGTACCGCACAAACTGTATGCTCATCCTCCTTATCTAAAAGTAAAGCTACTTTTCCACTTGGCACCAGTGATCCCTTTTGATTTATTTTCTCTTTTTCCTGACACTGTTTTTCTCTTATAGCTCGTTTATTTGCTTCTTCTAACCATTTTTGTGCTTGGGGAAATCCCAATTGTCTTTACTTTTTAGTTCTAGTTCCTGCATCTCTTTTCAAATCTCTAACCAATTTTGCACAGACATTCTTATTCAGGGTACCATCAAAATCATATTTCAACTTCCACTTTTTCAAAAATTTAACATTATTTTTGTTTAAACCTTTCATATACTTAGCATCAACATTTAAACAAGCATCACTCTTACACTTGCAGCAACTCAAACCCATGTTTCCCCTAGATTTCTTATTTTAGGACTGTATCAAAGTTATTTTACAGGGCTTATTATAAAATGGGGCTATTTTAACGGGTGATCCTAACAAAAGAATCTTAACAAGTAATCCTACCCACCCTTAACTAAAAATAAAACCCTTGTCGACAAGGTTAAATTAAATTATAAGAAAATTTAGTTTTCATCCTACCTGAACCAGATGAGACTCCGTTTCCCCTTTTCATTCGGAAACCGTCCCTCAGATAGGGATCAGAGAGCGTCCGGCCTCCTTTCAATGACAAATCAGTTGGAGGGCTTTCAGTCGAGGGAATCTTAAGATGAGAAACCCTCACCTGCACAGGTTTTTCGGTCTCTCTGTCGGTCTGATCCGTATCTTCGTAGAGGTTTCCAGTCCGAAGGACCAAAATGTCAGAAGAAAAATTCAAACAAGTCACATCTGCCTCAGGTGATGAAAACTTCTTTATTAGCAGCTAACCAGATTACACAACATGTTGGCCAAGATGATCTCCTCCTCTGGTCAACTTGTTTACTGACATCAACTTTTATACTGCAAGCAAAACAACTTTTTGTTACATTTCTGACCGTTGACAGTTGGCTATGAAAAACACCTGTGGCAAACATGTTTATCACAAATCACCTCAAACCAACAGTTAGTACAGAATGCTCAAGAAGTACAGAATGTTCAGCTCAACAATGGTAGCTCAAATTTTCCAGGACACACAGCCTGCTTCAGTAAATTAACTCTTACTCGGCCGTGCGTCCTTATCCCAGGCTTCACTGAGCTATAACCAAATCTATTTTTTTCTGAAATGCAGAAAACAGTTATTATTCAGGTTCATAAACAATGCTGCATTTTGTTCACAGATGAGGCCCATCTTTGATAGGCATATCCCAACAAATAACATGTTCACTTTGCAAGCAGAGGAAAAAGACAAATAACAGTATGTTTTTAAAACTTTTTCTCTTAACAGTTTTGCAGGGGAGCAAGCCCCCCCCTGCATCCCCCATGTGGGGGGCTGCTCCCCCACACTCCCTGCTACTTATATATACTAACTCCGAGATCGCACTACAGTGAGGGAAAAGATGCATTTCCCGATCCCCACTATAGTGCAATTTTCACTCAAAATGCTGAATTCTTAACAGCGAATGCACACTAGCATTTGCTGTTATGAGTTCATCATTTTTTCATTCGCTAATATGTATTTTTGAAAAGATACTTTTGCACATATGTGCATCGCACAAGTCAGCCATGACCTTTTAAAAATAAATAAATATATATATATATATATATATATATATATATATAAAAAACTATATATATATATATATATATATATATATATATATATATATCTTCTGTTCATAGGTTCATAGGCTCATAGGTGTGTACTAGGCTAATGGCCCTGGAGCCTTTACAAGGATTACCCTGGCATCATGCCACCCGACCTTAGTTCCCAGTGCCTCTGTCGAACAGAGCCACTGGAGTGATCCCAGGGGTGAAGTTTCTATTTCCCATGCACTCATCAATATTTCTCTTGAAGAGGGCTAGTGAGGTGCTTTGTTTGACATGTATGGGAAGTCTATTCTATAGCATGGGCTGTCTCTGGGTTATGAACCTGTCCCTCCAGCATGTTCTGTTGATTGTGGTAATGAGGTTGAGGTCTCTGGAGCATCTGATGAGGGATTGGGATTTCTTTAGATGTAGCATTTCTAACAGAGCTGGGTCAGATATGGCTTTGTGAGTCAAGCAGAGATCGCCTGTAAGTAGGCGATATGAGACAGAGAATAGTTGGAGTTTTTTGAGTCTGTCCATATAGGACAAGTGTTTAAGGCCTAGGATCCTCTTTGTGAGGTACTTTTGTGGCCTCTCTAGTTGTTGCAGGTGTCTAGTGAGGTACATGACAAATGGTGCATTGTACTCGATGATTGGCCTAATGAGGGAAGGGTAGAGGTTGAAATTACCTCTTTCTTCCTGGATGCAAAGCCCTTAGTAATGAGATGTGCCACATAGAAGAACTTTCTGACCACAGTGTGGTGTTTAAAAGAGAGGTCGCTGTCAACCTGTGTTCCCAGATCTCTTATAATGCCTTCTGTGTTCAGTGGACTACCATTGATGTGGTAATTCATGGAAACCTATTTTTTCCCAAAGGGGATGAATACACATTTTTTGGCATTGAGCTTTAGGCCATGGTTCTTACACCAGCCGTTGGTCTCAGTGAGGCCTTTCTGTAGGATATCAGCTTCACTTGGGGAGTTAATAATAGCTCCCAACTTGCAATCATCTGCAAACTTTGTCAGCCAGAGTCCCTTCAGATTGGCCTGGACTTCAGAGAAGTAGAAACCAAACAGGAGAGGACCCAGGACCGAACCCTGTGGCACTCCACTTGTGACTGGTCGGCAGTCTGAGTTGGAGTCAGCTAATTTCACAATGTGGGTTCTATCTGCGAGCCAGTTTGCAACCCACATAGTGATATAGGGGTTGATGCCTAGCTTAGTGAGTTTTTCTATGATTCCTGAGTGGGGAATGGTATCAAAGCCCTTGGCCAGATCAAGGTAGGCTGTATGAACCACCTTGCCTTCATCCACAGCTCTAGTGACTCAAAGACATTAACCAGGTTGAGCAGGCATGATCTACCCTTCACAAAACCAAACTGTGTGGGATCCAGAGTGTGGAGATTCCCTATATCTTTGTTTATTAGGTCCATGATGCTGAGTTCCATAGCTTTGCATATCAGACTCATCAGGCTAATGGGGCAATAGTTCCCAGGGTCTGTAGTCACTCCTCCTTTGTGGAGAGGGATGACTGTAGCAGTGCGCCATTCAGTAGGGACAAAGCCTGAGGTGAGGTTGTGATTGAACAGGGCACACAGGTGAGGTGCCAGTTCACTCTGTAATTCATGTAGAACACAACCAGGGATATTGTCAGGTCCCATAGAAGCTGTATTCTTGGCCTTGGACAGTGCTGTTTTAACCTATGCAGCAGTAATACTGGGTGCCTGGCAATCTACTTCTATTGTGATTGGTCCTTTGGGGGGAGAGATGGGTAAAGTTGGCACTGAATCTGTCAGCCAGTATATTGGCAATATCTGTTGGCTCCGTATAGAAGGTACCATTGTGCAGTAGCTCAGAGCAAATCTGGGTATTGCTGTGGAGATTCTTTACATAACTATAGAAGGCCTTGGGGTTGTCTTTACTATCTGCTGCTATTCTATTTTCATAGCTAGCTTTAGAGGATTTGATGAGGGATCTCAACTTTTTGTTGAGGCTGATAAGGGAGTTTTTCCAGTCTTGGAACTTCATCTTATTCCGCATCAATTTCCTTCTGTTGTAGAGTTTGTTTATGGCATGGGACCACCAGATTGGCTTCCTTTTTTTGGAGGAGAGCATCTTGGTACTATTGGGTATGGCAAGATCCATGCATTTGTGTATGTGTGCATACAGTGCATTGGTGTATGATTTGGCGGTCATGCAACTATTCTCCAGTTCCAACCTATATAAAAAAAAACTTGTCCTCCAGTTCAAATCTTCAACTCTAGCTCATGGCAAATTACCTGCAAAATACATCAAAACAGCAGCAAATGCCATATACTATCCAGTATCAATTATGATGAACTGTTCCATAAAAGAAAACTATTTACTTACCCTTTGTAAGATATCATGCATTCTGCCACTTCACAGAGAGAAAAACTCAACTGATTTTTCCAGCTACAGACCAACCGCAATTCTTTCCCTCATATCCAAGGGGCTATAAAATGTATTCAAATCATATCTCTCACCTTCTTAGTGCAAGAAATCTGGACAAAACCTAAAATTATGAGGAACAAATGCCCAAAAATAAGCTTAGACATTTGCTAGAATAACAGGATTTGTGTTGGCATGCATTTTCTGATGGATAAGACATTTGAAGCTCAAATGTATATCATTATTTAGTGACATCAGTCTTCAGTGACTTGCCAGAAATCCACAATTTCTTTACAGAACAGACGAAAAATATGAGGCAAATATCTGGACATTCTGTGAACATCTACATAGTTGAGAGCTATGATTCAAATGCAGCTTTTCAGTTTCATCATTTATAATAACTTACAATTTTCCACATAGCATGGATTCTTCCCACATCATAGTACAACCACAACCCTTCTTAATTTCATTGACAACATAAACCTCAACTTGACATCTACAGTGTTTCTCAGCCTGTCAGAAACATTTGACACAGTCTTAATATTGGGTTGATTCAAAAACTTGCTTTACTGGGACTGGATACATCATCACTCTTTGGATTCAAAAGCTACCTGTATAGTAGATCAGAGACTGTAAAATGGTAGAATCCTTTGTCCTCCTTTCACCCTCCCATAGTAGGAGTACAACAAGAATGCAGTCTTGGTCCCTGTTCTTTAACATATTCATTAATGACCTATGCACACACACACACACTCTCACACACACACACACACACACACACACACACACACACACACACACACACACACACACACACACACACACACACACACGCACACACACACACTTGTTGCTCTCACACACACGCATACACACACACACACACACACTTGTCTCTCTCACACGCATACACACACACACACACACACACACACACACACACACACACACACACACACACACACACACACACACACACACACACACACACACACACACACACACACCCACACACACACACACACACACACACACACACACACACACACACACACACACACACACACACACACACACACAGTGAACATGCTATGCTACCATCATGCAGTATCCACATGACTCAGCAATTATCTGCCTTGCTAACTGTCTTGATGAGCCTTGCTGTCTTGATGAGCTTCAAATGCTATCCCAGGAATCTCTCATCTCCATGGAAGCCAGGTTCCCCAACTCCCAACTCTTCCTGAATCCCCCCAAAATGTAAAATAATCTTTTCTAACCCTATAACATCTCTCGGAGTAGAATACAATCTTCAGCCTAGCCTCCTCAAACAGCACAAAAATAGAATTAATAGCCAGTCCTAAGCTGCTAGGATTCACTGTTGATGAACCACTAATATTTGACTATCATATAAAAGAAGACGTTAAGATAACCAATCAGAAACCAGGCTCATTGTATAGGATATCTCCTTATTTGATATACTTTGCACGAGGACGCATTGCCTCAACTCCTGCTTCCTCTACTCCTCTCCAGTGCTGATTAGCTTACAAGCCTCACAATCCAACCTCCTTGAAAAATGTTATACTACAGTACTCTGTATCTCTCTCATACATGCATACACACTAAGAAGTTGAGAGATATGATTTGAATACATTTTTAGCCCCCTCGGATATGAGGGAAAGAATTGTGGTTGGTCTGTAGTTGGATAAATCAGTTGAGTTTTTATCTCTGTGAAGTGGCAGAATGCATGATATCTTACACAGGGCAGTGTGTGTGTGTGTGTGTGTGTGTGTGTGTGTGTGTGTGTGTGTATGTGTGTGTGTGTGTGTGTGTGTGTGTGTGTGTGTGTGTGTGTATGTGTAGATGTACTCAAACCCTCTTGCAATGCACCCAACAACCTTCCACCCACCTTCCTCAAACAATCTGCAGACAGCATTGCCTATCCCATCTCTATTCTTATAAATGGATCCATACAAGAATCATACGTCCCTTCTATCTGGTGCCATGCTTACATCATCCCCCTCTACAAAGGTGGCAAAAATACTGATACCCCCAACTTCAGGTCTATTGCCACCCTTTCCTCTCTTTCTAAAATACTAGAGAAAACAATACAAGCACAATTCATGGCAAACCTAACACTAAAGAATCTCTTCTCCCCTACCCAACACGGCTTCCACCCTGGCCACAGCACCATAACTGCCCTTCTTTCCTTTCTTGAAACCATAAACCTTGAACACGACTCATGCAAGTTCATATCTACACTATTCCTAGATCTGTCAAAGGCCTTTAACACCATCTCACACACCCTACTTATATCCCAACTCTCCACCCTACACCTCTCTCCCATCACCATCACCTGGTTTTCCAACTACTTGTCCAACCGACAATGAGCTGTCCAATGGAAAATTTCAACCACCCCCTTCCTTCCCACACCCACAGGTGTCCCAAAATGTTCTGTTCTTGGCCCTCTTCTCTTCAACCTATTCATTAACAACTTTCACTAATCCATCCCAGACTCATCTATCATCCAATATGCAGATGACTCAACAATCATCTGCTCAGCCTTCTCCCCCTCCAATCTCCTAGTAAAAACCCAAATAGCCTTCTCCAAAACATAAACCTGGATGCAGTCTAACCAGCTTGCACTAAATGCAAATAAAACCAAACCTAATGCTTTTTTCCCCTACCAAAAACTCCATTGACAAATCCACATTCACCATACAGAGCCAAAACAACACCCTCCTTGAAATCGTTCCCAACACCAAGCTTCTTGGCATCATTATTGATGAAGAAATAAAATTTGTCACCCACATATGCTCTACAATCAAGAAAACCCACCAAAAGTTAGGTCTCCTCTACAGGCACAACTGCTACCCGTCAAACTCTTGCATCCACCTTCCTACTTCCCTCCCTTATGTACGGTGCCCCTCTTTTCACCAATCTCCATCTTGGCCTTCAGTCCGAACTTGAATCCTGCTACCACAAGATCTACAAATTTGCAACCGATTCAGAAAACTCATCCCACCACTGCCACTCCCTCCTCACCCTCAACTGGCTTGAACTACGCGACTACCTCAGTTACCTACAACTCACCATTGCCCACAAGCTCATCTTTATACCTGCCAACTGTCCAGCTCTCACTACTTCCTTAAAACCTTTCATTCCCAACCCCACACTCAGATCCAAAAAACAAAATCTCCTTCAGGTCCACAAACCTGCACGACCTCCTAGCCATTTACTGTTGTCCCACTCCTTAGCTAAACAGTGGAACTCTCTCCCCACACACCTACATGACCTACACAACCATACACATTTCAGATCTCAGCTACTCTCACATCTTTCTTCCAAATAGGAATGCCCTTGCCACACTCCAACTTTAACCCCCATTCCACCTTGCACTGACATATCCAGCTGCCGCTACTATTACTTCATCCCACCTAAAACAATCCCTCCCCTACCAAAAACTAATTTTCTCTCTAATATCTATTGTACTATACACTCCAGTCTCAATTATACTATTACCCTCTCCATGCATAATATTTTCCTAACCTACTAATGGCTAGTAGCTATATATTTTGAAATGTTAAACCTACAATTGAGTTTATAACAAAAATATTCACTTTATGTAAATGTTGAAATTTCTGTATTGAATTATGTCTTTTCATTTTTGTAACATTGTGACAAGCCAATTGTAAATATCATGGAGATTACCTGTAAATGTTTAATTAGCTGTATGAACTATGTACTTTTGTAACATGCGAAATGTAACTTGCAATTATTGTGGAGCTTTTCTACCCAGGCCTCCACTGAAAACACACTCTTCTTGGCCCAGT
>NC_056735.1:1232561627-1232614127 GCF_019279795.1 Protopterus annectens
GGAAGCAAATGAGGCTGTCATTGCCCCATTAGGTTATGCTGGACCATGATAAATTGAAGAGCTTTTCAGTCTTGTCCAAAACTTCTCAGTTTGGACAGTCATCTGCTGCTGTTGTTCAGGTAAAGCTTTAGTTTTGAAGGGCACATTAAACATCTGCAGCACTAGAGTCTGCCTGGTTAGGTTTGTTAAGTTGATGGAGAATTTATCACACAGGAGATTTTATCTTCTTGACTACATCATTTATATTATTTTGAATCTATCTGAAGTATGCAGCTAATTACTGATTTTCTAAGTTTTCTTGCCAGATGACAAACTTCCTGAAATGAAAAATAAGAAATATTTGCTGTTTACTCACTCCTTGTACAACATTCCTTTCTCTGCATTAAATAATTCCATATAAAATAAATGTATGTATTTGATTTCAATGTCTTGTACTGTATATTTTATTATGCATAAAAATGCATTAATTTTCCTACTTTTGCATTCAAAAGACACTTCAGTGATACTTTAATGAGTTTATTCAGCACATTATGACTAATACATTGAACCAGATCCCTTGACATTGTACTGAATCTTAGAATCTGGGCTCATATTTAGTTGACAGATGCATGATTGGAGACATTGCTCCCCCAACACAATTTCTTGGCTTTAAAATATTTTGTGCTGTTTTTCTAAAAAGTAAACTACTTGACGCACTTGCTATTTGCATACATCTTAAACACTGAAAATCAGATGAATTGTTGAAAAGTGTTGCAAAAATGGCAATGAAGTTCAAAATTAATAGTTCAGAGAAGGGACAGATGTATCCAGTATCAAAGATTGTTTTACAGGTTGCAATGTCTATCAGGTGTGTGCTAACATATTTGCGATTTTTAGTTCTTATGGCCGTGGGGAGGAAATTCCATTCTATGCCCTTAGCTTTGAAGAACAAGCAGTCAGGAACTGATAATCTATCTATCTATCTATCTACCTATCTATCTATCTATCTATCTATCTATCTATCTATCTATCTATCTATCTATCTATCCATGTGATGGTAATTTAACAAATGTTGGTATAGTTCAATTCTCTGCTACCAGAAATATGAGAACCTTTCCAGCCTTGAATCCTAAGACCTATTTTGTGATTTGGAAGTCCCCCTTTACATCACAGTTCACTTATTTATTGATTATTGACCAAGGTAATGGACTGATCCCAAAGGACACAGTTGAGGAGGCAAATAGTGTATGAGAACATAACAAAATTATATTGGCTTCTACATTTCAGAGATTATTGTAGTACAATGGAAGCAACATAATACAAGTAATCCTAACAAATACAAGATGCCCTAAAAGATAAAGATTTGAGTTAGGATGGACTGCAGTGTGTTAAACCTGTATTAGCATTGCTTAGTAAACTAAGATGGGTAGTATATTCATTTTGTTGTTATAGTATGTCTTTACTGATTTCAGACAGATCTTCAAACATAGGGGAATCTAGAGATAAACCGGCATGACTGAACTGTATTACTGCTTTTTCCTTCTAGCAGATGTATGTTATAGATAATTTTATAAGGATTTTTATTGATTCATTACACTTTTTGCAATATTTATGAAGCTATTTTTCATCACAAAGTAGGAATACAAATCTGAACTATGGCTGAGTATGAGCTGTTTGGAACTGGAGGTTAAAGGGATGTTCATAGGTTCATAGGTGTTTACTAGGCTAATGACCACAAGGACCTTTTTAAGCCTAGCCATGCATCCCAAATCTTTGACAAGTTCTGATACCCTTGATAAGTGTAAGCATGAACCTAGCAGATGAACCATCTACAGGTTACCTGTGTCCATTAGAGACAAAGGTGCTAAACCAGGAATGAATTTCCGGTTTCCCATCCAATTGTCCAAGTTGCACTTGAATTGGGTTAGGGAGGAACTCTGCTTCACATGGGTGGGGGAGCCTGTTCCATAGACAGGGTAGTCTCTGGGATATATACCTATCTCTCCAGCAGGTCCTATTTATACCACAGACAATGTTTAAGTGTTTAGAATAGGTACATCTGGTGCTGTTTGTTTTGTGGATATACAGGAAGTCCATCAAAGTGGGATCTGACAATGCCCTGTATGCCAGGCATAGATCTCCCCTCAAAAGCCTGTAGGAGAGAGAATACAGGGATAGGGCCTTGAGGCAGTCTGCATGGGACATTTTACTATGCCTTTAATTTTTTTAGTGAAGAACCTCTTTGGACATTCAAGTTCATAGGTTCATAGGTTCATAGGTTCATACTAGGCTATCTGCCCGAGGGCATTTATAAGCCTAGCCCATTGTTCCCTTTTGGGGAACTATACCCATTATTTTGCTGTGCCACTGTCGAGCAGTGACACTGAGGTAATTCCTGGGGTATATCTGCGATCTCCCATCCATTGGTCAAGATTTCTCTTGAACAAGGCCAGCAGGTGCTCTGCCTCATGTACCGGGATTTTGTTCCACAGCATAGGAGTCTTTGGGTGATGAATCTATCTCCAGCACGTCCTATTAATAGCGGGTTTAAGTCTCCGCCCTTGTGGCTCTGATGGATCTAGATTTTTGAGGTGAAGCATATTCATCAAATCTGGGTTTGACATGGCCTTGTATGTTAGGCAAAGGTCACCTCTGAGCAACTGAATAGAGCTGGAGTTCTTTCAGTCGGGCAGCATAGGACAGATTTTTGAGACCCTTTATCCTTTTGGTGAGGAACTTTTGTGGCCTCTCCAGCTGCTGCAAGTGTCGGGTCAGATACATTCCGAATGGGGCATTGTACTCAATCATTGGTCTGATGAGTGATGAGTAAAGGGAGACTATGACCTTGATCTAGATGAGAATCCCTTCATGATAAGGTGGGCAATGTAGAAGGACTTCCTAACTACTTTAGCTACATGGGTGACGAATGACAGACTACTATCAACCTGGGTCCCCAGGTCCCTGATAACTTCTTCTGTGCTCAGTGGATTGCCACCTATTTGGTAGCTAGGGGTAACCTTGTTTTTCCCGAAGGGTATGACTATGCATTTTTGGCATTTAACTTTAGGCCGTGGCTCTGGCACCAGTTATCCGTCTGTGAGACCCTTCTGAAGGATATCTGTGTCAGATGTTTTCAGTTTGCAGTCATCTGCAAACTTTGTCAGCCATAACCCTCCTGTGTTTGCTTGTACCGGAAAAGTAGATGCCAAACAAGAGTGGGCCAGGACTGAGCCCTGTGGGACACCACTTGTGACAGGCTTTGAGTCTGACATGGCGCCAGCAACTCTGACCCTGTGGGTTCTGTCACTCAGCCAGTTTGCAACCCATCTTGTGATGTATGGGTTAACATTTAAGCTGATGAGTTTTCAATGATACCGAGTGGGGTATTGTATCGAGCCTTAGCCAGATCGAGGTAGGCTGTATGGACTGCCTTTCCCTCATCAATGGCTTTGGTGACTGTTTGAAAAAGTCAACCAAGTTTAAAAGGCATGATCTGCCTTTGACAAAGCCAAACTGGGTTGGATCCAAAGTCTGCAAATTCCCTATGTCTTTATTTATGAGGTCCATTATGATCCTCTCCATGGCTTTGCAGATAAGGCTTGTCAAGCTAATGGGCGGTAATTTCCAGGGTCTGTGGAGGCACGCCTTTGTGAAGTGGGACCACAGTTGCAGTGCCCTGATCCAGAGGTAAGACTTTGATTAAACAGCTGTCCTAGCTGTGGGTTTAATTCCTCATTGAGTTCGTGGAGCACACAGCCGGGGACACCATCGGGTCCCATGGATGCTGTGTTTTTGCTTTGGAGAGAGCAGTTCTCACTTGGGCTGGAGATGTTTGGGGGCTGCACTCATTTGGTATAGATATCTCTCCTTTTGGGGAGGGGAGAAGTTTGCACTGAACCTGTCAGCCAGTATGTTGGCAATGTCTGTAGGATCAGTAATCTTCACATCATTTTGAACTAGTTCTGAGCATATCTGGGAGTTTCCTCCTAGGTTTCTAACATAGCTAAAGAAGGCCTTATGATTGTCTTTTGAGTCTTTAGCTATTTTTCTCTCGAAATTTGCTTTGGATGATTTTATGAGAGCTCTTAGTTTTTGGATATGCCTGGTTAGGTACATACCAAAGGGGGCATTGTACTCAGTGATAGATCTGATGAACACCAAATACATTGGGACAATGACTTCCTTGATCTTAGATGCCATGCTTTGCTTATAACTTGCGCAACATAGAATGATTTCCTCACCACTGTAGACATGTTATGATCAAAGGCTAGATTACTATCTATGTGTGTCTCTAAGTCTCTGACTACTGCATCATACTGAAGGGGTGTTTTGTCAATATGATAGTTACCAGGGACGGATGACTTGCCAAAGGATACTATTATGCATTTCTTGGTATTTAGTTTTAGTCCATGGTTCTGACGCCAGTTGTTTATCTTTGTCAGCCCCTCCTGGAGAACATTTGTGTCAGTGTGAGATTCAATGACAGCTCCTGATTTGCAGCCATCTGGAAATTTAGTCAGCCAGAGACCACTGACATTGGCCTTGACTTCTGAGAAGTAAATGCCAAAAAGGAGTGGTCCAGAAACTGATCCTTGAGGGATTCCACTTGTGACTGGCCTCTTTGTAGAGGTAGACGCCCCAGTTCTAACTTCCTGGGTTCTGTCTGTGAGTCAGTTGGCTATCCACCACGTGACATACGGGTTTGTACCTAACGTCTTGAGTTTGTCAATGATGCCCAAGTGGGGTATTGTGTCAAATGCCTTGGAGAGGTCGAGGTAGCTGTGTGAATAATTTTTCCCTCATCCATTGCTTTGGTGACCTTCTTAAAGAAGTCCACCAGGTTCAGTAGGAATGATCTGCCCTTGGTGAAACCAATGTGGGTTGGGTCTTGTGTCTGGAGGTTTACTATATCTCTATTAATCCTTTCCATGATCATTTTTTTCCATGGCTTTACAAATACGACTAGTGAGACTTAAGGATCTGTAGTTTCCAGGGTCTGTAGATGGCCCACCTTTGTACAGAGGGATGACTGTTGCCTTTTTCCATTCATGGCGCAGTTAAATTATGGGAGTACATTGAATGCAGGAGACTGACACTTAGCCTTTAAGGTGTGCTAGAATTTAGGTCTAAAATTTTAAATCAACGGTCTATATCTGATGTTTTGTTTATATGTTTTCTCTGAGTATAGGACCTGAACTGAGTATGTCTATTTTGAGGTAGTTACTGAGTTTACTAGCCTTGGTAGGATGTAAGCATTGTTAGAATGTGAGTTAAGTTCATAGATGCTAGTTGAGGTGTATAGTTACAGGAGATTTGTCAGAAACTTAGGTGGTTAATGGCATTATATACCAGAGAAAGAAAAAAAGTTTGTTCTTTCTTGTCAGGGAGTGATTTAGCATGGATCAGAGAGAGAGAGATGCAATGGGGTTCATGGGGTGGGGAAAGAACAAACAATCAGACAATGTCATCTCAGAGTATTAGTAGGTCAGTAAGGTAAGACTTTGTGAATGGGGTAGCCCTTTACTGATTGCAGTCAGATCTTCAGACACAGGAAATCTAGAGATAAGCTGGTAAGAGTTAACTATTTATTTATTTATTTATTCATTTATTTGCCTTTGTTTACTGGGAAAGTCCAACTAGGTAATACCCACTTTCAGCAGAGACCAGGGGAGAAAAACTCCTTTTGCTTACATTACATTATACTTAATTGCAGTTAAACAAATAGTAGTTACATTTCTATTTACATTTATACACAAATGGTAGTTACATTTATACATGCTAAGATTTTACAGAGGTAGACGTTACTAAGGAGAAAGCCTGTATGCACTTTAGTGGAGTGTACAGGCAGCACTTATGTATAAAAATTGTTTTAACATTTCAGTGAGAGGTTGAGAGCTTTCTGAGAGTATTTCAAGAGCATCATACAGTGACTAAACTTGTGATGAGCATGTGCAGGACCAGGACTGGTTAAGATGTTGTTTAAACAGCAATTTAAAACTATTGAGCTAGTCTGAGAGTTTTTATCTGTGTGGGGATACTATTACAGAGTTCAGCAATGTATTGTGAGTAGAGTGAGTCTCCTGCAACATTATTTGACTTATTTGTAAGTTATAAGAATTTGTAATAGCTATATATGATTTATAATAATTGTGTTATTGATTTTTGCTTTTAGCAGAGGTATATGATTGATCATTGAAAATGAATTTCCAGGAGTTATTACACGTTAGGTAAATGTTGTTAATGGAATAGATATGGAGAGGTAAAGTTTTTTGTTAGCCTGGCAAGGATTTTAAAGAACATATATTTTGCTGATTGCAGTTTAATAGGCATTGTTTCTACTAGATTGTGTAGGATGGACCTGTACGATGGGCAAGACCTGCAAATGTCCATATTGATAGCACAGAGAATGATGTTGGGAGTTTGGAGTTGTGTTGCAGGAGAGTTTATGGAGAGTAAAAAGATTAAGGGAACAAGGGACCAGAAGCCCTGTAGATGAATGGATATACTGTTCTCATCATTAAAAGACCTGTAGTTTAGTAACTTTAAACCACAATATGATGGATGGGCCAGCACTCTATTTCTTTACAACATGCAGGAGGATACAGTGATTAACTGTGCTGAATGTCTTCGCCAGATCAATGAAGAAAGCGCTGATGAGATTTCCTTAGTTAACTGAAGTAAAAATCGAATCCAGGAGAGTCAGAAGAGCAGTAACAGTGTTTTGATGTTTTGTAAATTGATGTGTATTTAAATTTATTTAAATGGAACAGTTAGTGGTCTGTGTATAATCTATTCTTTTATTAAGCTTACCTAGGTATATAACAGTGAAATAGACTTGTAGTAAGGGATTTTTCAGTGTTGGGGGATGGTGGCTAATTTCCCAAGACTGCATTTAGCAATGGCTGCCGATGTCCAGGAGGGTCATGGACGCTATCCCTTGTAAGAATTAACAGTGCCCCATCCACTCGTCCAGGTTCCTCTTGAACAATGTTTTACATAAATAGGTAACCTAGTACAAAGATGTGTCAGTCACTGGGAGACAAATCTGTCCCTCCAGCATGTCCTATTTAAGTCACAGGCCATATTTAGGTCCCTGGAATGGGTAGCCCTAGTTCAGTTTGATTTATGGATATGCAGCAAGTTCATTAGGTCTGAGTCTGAGATTCCTCTGTATGCCAGGCATAAGTCTCCCCTTAGAAGTCTATACGATACAGAGTATAGTGACAGGGATAGTCGGTCTGTGTAAGGCACATGCAGGAGTCCTTTGATTTCCTTTGTTAGAAACCTCTGAGGTCTCTGCAATTGCTGCAGGTGCTTTGTATGGTACACGAAGAATGGGGGGTTATACTCAATTATACGTCAGATTAGTGCCAAATATAAAGGGGTTATAACCTCTTTTGCTCTTGAGGCGATGCTTTTACTAATCAAGTGTGGTAAAAATAGAAAGCCTTCCTTACTACAATAGACACAAGGTGGTCAAAGTTAAGGTCGCAGTCAACTTGTGATCCCAGGTCCCTTACCACTTCATGGGTACTTAGGGTATTGCTGTTGATTTGATAGAATGAAGGGACATTGTTTGGGCCAAAGAGAATGATAATGCATTTCTTTCCACTCAGTTTGAGACCATGACTAAGTCACCACTCGTTGTTCTGCATAAGATCCTGCTGGAGTATACTGGCATAATTTGGGGATTCAATAATTGCACTCAGTTTGCAGTTGTCTGCACACTTGGTCAGCCACAACCCCTTTAATTTTGAGCTGAACTTCTGAAAAGTATATACCAAACAGTAGGAGGCCCAGCAATGACCCATGTAGGATAGATTCTATAAGCCTTGTGCTAGGGAATAAATAGAAGGGTATACAAAGTAACATGCAACATTTACTTTATATAGTTTCACATTATAAAATGAAGTCTTTGACCTTCATCATGTGAGTAGGCTTTCCCCTTCGAAATTTTTAGCTGTCTATGCAGTAGTTTTACTTCTTATCCTATTTTATGACATATATAAAGTTTTAGGATCTGTGCATCAAAGGAGGTAATGATTGTGACTATTATTCATCACTTCTTTTTCATGACTTCTCACAAAATACCCCATCCCTCTATGAGATTGTTCACTTTTATTTTGTTATATGCATGGAACTCATGAGGTACTACATGTTTTGAAAGAGAAATGGATAAAAGAAAATGATACAAACAATCCTCAGGGATCTATAACAGACTGTTATTTATCTTCAGAATAAACTACAATAGTATGTTGATCAACATCAGCAAACTGGTATCTAAGCCAAGGAAAATTATTAAGATGTTAGGAAGTGAAGAATATTCCATTTTTGGGCTCTGGGGACAGCTACTACCTTATCTAACCTCATATACGCAAACCATAATAAAAACATGGCAGTCTTTTCTAGGTAATTGTTCTGAGAGATTCCACCAGTTAAGAACTACAGAAAACTCCTCAGAAGAATCTATGTCTATCTGCATAATATAGGGAAACCACAGAAGGCCTCTACATCTAACATGTGAAGGGGAGACGTTTTGATGGAGTTATCCAGCATGTGGGAAATTAACCATAAACCCCCTCTAGAAGATAACCCTTGCTACTCTGATGACCAAGGCTTAGTTCTAGGTGACAGGCTAGGTTATAGAGGAATAACAAGATGTCTTCTTATTACAGTGTGGAATAAGTCTTCTTTCAACATTAGATTATCACCAAACCCTCAATATCATATTCCTGAAGTTCTACAGTAAAACATGGAACATGAGCTTTGCTCCTCTGATAAATAAGGCTCAGTAGTAGTTGACAGGCTAGGTTATGGAGGAGTAAGACATGGAACATAAGCTCAAAAAATGTTTTGTGTATAACCTACTACCACTGCTCACGCTGCACAGCTGTCTTGCATTTACACAATACAGCAAAACAGTCTTTATTTCCATCATCAGTGTCCAGAGGAAGCTGTAACATAGGGAGAGAGAGATATCAGTAACATAAAAACACTTGTTTGTTTGTTTGTTTGTTTGTTTGTTTGTTTGTGTCTTTCGGCTTTTCCCGGTTAGGGGTCGCCACAGCGGAACTCCGGCCCGCTAATGATTGGTAGTGGATTTTTAAGTACCGGGTTACCAGCCCTGATGCACAACCTTCAAAGAAGGCACGCCCCATTCACGTATACCTCCACACAGAAGACACTCTAGCTGAGAATCGAATGGGACAACGTCTTGCTATGAGGCGACAATGCTACTGCAGCACCACCACCGCAGTAGTAACATTAACACAAATGAGTACTGATATGCAGGAATGATGAATGAGGGAAATGCATATGACACAGCCTGTGTGTTGTGCTGTCCACTCCTATGTTGCCAACTGGCTCACTGACAGAACCCACACTTTAAAGTTGCAGACTCCAAATCTGACCTCAAACCAGTGACAATTGGAGTACCACAGGGTTCAGTCCTGGACCTCTCCTGTTTGGTATCTGCTTCTCTGAAGTACAGGCTAACACAAAGGGCTTCTGGCTAACAAAGTTCGCAGATGACTGCAAACTAGGAGCCATAGTCGAGTCCCCAAATGATGTGGACATCCTACAGAAGGGTCTCACTGAGACAGATGCCTGGTGTCAGAGGCATGGCCTGAAGCTCAATGCCAAAAAGTGCATTGTCATCCCCTTTGGTAAAAACTCTGTACCCATGAACTACCGCATAAATGGCAGTCTACTTAATGCCGAATTTGTGATAAGAGACCTTGGGACCCTGGTGGACAGTAGTCTCTCCTTTGATAATCACATCACCACAGTAGTCAGGAAATCCTTCTATGTGGCACACCTCATCACAAAAGGGTTCTCATCCAGGAAAAAAGAGGTCATTGTTCCCCTTTATTCGTCACTCATTAGACCCATTATAGAGTACAATGCCCTTTTGGAACTCACAAGACATCTGCAGCAGCTGAAAAGGCCACAAAAGTACCTCATAAAGAGGATTACTGCCCTCAAACAGATGCCCTACACTGATGTCTCAAAAACCTCCAGCTTTACTCTGTAGCATATTGCCTACTCCGATGAGATCTCTGCCTAACATATAAAGCTATGTTAAACCCAGAGCTGTTGGACATGCTACACCTAAAGAAATCCCAATCTCTCTGAACTACATGCTCTAGGGACCTAAACCTTGTCACCACAATAAACAGGACAAGCTGGAGGGATAGATTACTATCCCAGAGACTTCCTATGCCCTGGAACAAGCTACCCAACTATGTCAAGCAAAGTTCCTCATTAGCACTCTTCAAGAAAAATCTTGATGAGTGGATGGGAAATAGGAAATACATCCCAGGGATCACTTCTATGGCTCTGCTTGACAGGGACACAGGAAATTAACTTTCTTGGGTGGCGTAAGCCAGGGAACCTTGTGGGCTAGGATTACTTAGGCCCTTGGGCCGATAGCCTAGTACCTACCTATGAACCTATGTAGTAGTTAGGCTGTGTTGCTACTCAGTGGTGTGGAGGTCTGTCCTGCAGTATAGCATAGAAACACACATGTATTGCTGTATGGTTTACTATTGTTTATTCGAATGGAAAAACATTTTCAGTTGAAATAAATGAATGGTAATACCGAAAGTAAAAAAAAAATACCTTTCACAATGTCGAACCAAATGCTTGATGCATTTGACTCGACATTGTTGTCGAAACCACCACATGATAGCCATATAGGAGCTGATGTAAATCAAACTCCTATACAGCTATCACGTTTTTGCAGGCAAGCCCCTTCACCCCACCCCTACTTATATATTCTTACTCCAAGATCGCACTACAGTGGGGATGTGGATGAATTTCCACTCCCCACTGTATCGCGATCTCCGTGCAGATAGTTGATTTCCACTAATGCGAATGCAGTTGTGCTTTTGCATAAGTGGAGTCGACTATCTGGTGCAAAAGTGCTTCTGCATTTGACATTCTGTTTTTCGGCAAATTGCAGCCGATAGAATGTCGTTCGCACATACAATAGTAAACCTTTCTGTACATGAGCTTACACATGCATCCTCCCACCCTCCCACACATGTGCACACATGCACTCTCATGCACAAATGTGCACACATACACACACACACACACACACACACACACACACACACACACACACACACACACACACACACACACACACACACACACACACACACACACACACACACACACACACACACAGTCATACTCATGCACCTTGGTCATCAGAGAAGCAGAGCTTATGTTCCATGTTTTACTGCAGAATTTCAGGAATACGATATTGAGGGTTTGTGACAACAGAATGAGTGTGTTTATATGCATGGGTATATGCATCTGTATGTGAAGGAGTGTTTAGTTCAGTAAATGGATATAGGCACTGGCTGTCCCTTTCCCTTCTCTACAGAATTTGTTTTACCACCAAGTGTACAATGTACTTGCAGAATGTCATTTTTATCTGTTTTCCTCCCAGACAACCTTTAACATGTCTACACTTTCTCACCCACAGCCCTTCTACCATATTGTCTCAGATCCTACATATATGTTTTTTACCATTAGCATCTCTTCTGTTCTTCCAGGACTATTTGTCTTCTCTGACTTCCATGAGTAGAATCAAACTTATCTTCAGCAACTTCTCCTCACTCCAAACCTTTCTCTGTATCCACCATTCCACAATGCTGCTCATTCTTATAACCCTCTGTCTACTAATCCTGTCCACATATCTTCATGACACTCTTTATATCAGACACGTGGAACAAAATACCAGATTTTCATACTTGGATAAATCACCATACCGCAGATACAATACAATTTTCAAAAAGTACTAAAACACAGTAACATATAAGACAGAAATATAACATTTGAGTAAGGTGCTGTAACAAAGCATTGAATGAAGTTAAAACACAAGTATTTTGGAGTACATAATATATAGGTTTACCTTTAAAATGTCACAACACACTTGTGTGACTGCTTACATACCTGACTTGAAATGTAGGAAATGGCAACGTCGAATGCTCAGAATTGTGAGCCTTTTACTTAAAGAAAGTATACACTCAGGGAATGCTGACTGAGTGAAACTACATCATTACTGGGTTTTTGCTACAAATGTTTTGCAGGGGGGCAAGCCCCCCTGCACCCCCATGTGGGGGGCTGCTCCCCCACACCCCCTGCTACTTATATATACTAACTTTGAGATTGCACTACAGTGAGGGAAAAGATGCACTTTCCCGATTCCCACTATAGTGCAATTTTCACTCAAAATGACAAATTCATAACAGCGAATGCACACTAGCATTTGCTGTTGTGAGTTCATAATTTTTTCATTCACTAATACATATTTTTGAAAAGATACTTTCGCACATATGTGCATCGCACAAGTCAGCCATGACCTTTTAAAAATAAACACACACATATATATATATATATATATATATATATATATATATATATATATATATATATATATATATATATGTACAACATTAACACTATCCCCAGCTCATCTATCAAATAACTTTTTTTCCTTTTTTTCTGTTTGTAGGTTCATAGGTGTGTACTAGGCTAATGGGCTTTTAGCCTTTACAAGGATTACCCTGGCATCATGCCACCCGACCTTAGTTCCCAGTGCCTCTGTCGAGTAGAGCCACTGGAGTGATCCCCAGGGTGAAGTTTCTATTTCCCATCCACTCATCAAGATTTCTCTTGAAGAGGGCTAGTGAGGTGCTCTGTTTGACATGTATGGGAAGTCTATTCTATAGCATGGGCTGTCTCTGGGTTATGAACCTGTCCCTCCAGCATGTTCTGTTGATTGTGGTAATGAGGTTGAGGTCTCTGGAGCATGTGATGCAGAGGGACTTGGATTTCTTTAGATGTAGCATTTCTAACAGAGCTGGGTCAGTCATGGCTTTGTAAATCAAGCAGAGATCGCCTCTACGTAGGCGATATGAGACAGAGAATAGCTGGGAGTTTTCTCAGTCTGTCCATTTAGGACAAGTGTTTAAGGCCTAGGATCCTCTTTGTGAGGTACTTTTGTGGCCCCTCCAGTTTTTGCAGGTGTCTAGTGAGGTACTTGCCAAATGGGGCATTGTACTCAATGATTGGCCTAATGATGGAAGAGTAGAGGGAGACAATGACCTCTTTCTTCCTGGATGCAAAACCCTTAGTAATGAGATTTGCCACATAGAAGGACTTTCTGACCACAGTGGCAATGTGGTGGTCAAAAGAGAGGTCGCTGTCAACCTGTGTTCCCAGATCTCTTATAACGCCTTCTGTGTTCAGTGGACTACCATCGATGTGGTAATTCATGGGAACCTGTTTTTTTTCCCAAAGGGGATGATGACACATTCTTTTGGCATTGAGCTTAAGGCCATGGTTCTGACACCAGCCATTGGTCTCAGTGAGGTCTTTCTGTAGGATGTCAACATCACTTGGGGAGTTAATAATAGCTCCCAACTTGCAATCGTCTGCAAACTTTGTCAGCCAGAGTCCCTTCATGTTGGCTTGGACTTCAGAGAAGTAGATACCAAACAGTAGAGGACCCAGGACCGAACCCTGTGGGACTCCACTCGTGACTGCTCAGCAATCTGACTTGGAGTCAGCTACTTTCACACTGTGGGTTCTATCTGTGAGCCAGTTTGAAACCCACCTAGTGATATAGGGTTTGATGCCTAGCTTAGTGAGTTTTTCTATGATTCCTGAGTGGGGAATGGTATCAAAGGCCTTGGCCAGATCAAGGTAGGGTGTATGGACCACCTTGCCTTCATCCACAGCTCTAGTGACTGACTCAAAGAAGTTGACCAAGTTGAGCAGGCATGATTTACCCTTCACAAAACCAAACTGTGTGGGATCCACAGTTTGGAGAATCACTATATCTTTGTTTATTAGGTCCATGATGCTGAGTTCCATAGCTTTGCATATCAGACTCATCAGGCTAATGGGGCAATAGTTCCCAGGGTCTGTAGTCACTCCTCCTTTGTGGAGAGGGATGACTGTAGCAGTGTGCCATTCGGTAGGGACAAAGCCTGAGGTGAGGTTGTGATTGAACAGGGCACACAGGTGAGGTTCCAGTTCACTCTGCAGTTCATGTAGAACACAACCAGGGATATTTTCAGGTCCCATAGAAACTGTATTCTTGGCCTTGGATAGTGCTGTTTTAACCTGTGCAGCAGTAATACTAGGTGCCTGGCAATCTACTGGTATTGTGATTGGTCCTTTGGGGGGGAGAGAGGGGTAAAGTTGGCACTGAATCTGTCGGCCAGTATATTGGCAATATCTGTTGGCTCGGTATAGGAGGTACCATTGTGCTCAGAGCAAATCTGGGTATTGCCATGTAGATTCTTTACATAACTATAGAAGGTCTTGGGGTTGTCTTACTATCTGCTGCAATTCTGTTTTTATAGCTATCTTTAGAGGATTTGATGAGAGATCTCAACTTTTTTTTTAAGCTGATAAGGGGAGGCTGATAAGGCAGTTTTTCCATTCTTGGGACTTCATCTTATTCCGCATCAGTTTCCTCCTTCTGTTGTAAAGTTTCTTTATGGCAGGAGACCACCAGATTGGATTCCTTTTTTTGTAGGAGAGCGTCTTGTTTCCATTGGGTATGGCGAGATCCATGCATTTGTGTACGTGTTCATATAGTGCATTGGTGTATGATTCGGCAGTCATGCAACTATTCTCCAGTTCCAACCTATATATAAAAAAAAAAAAAAAACTCTTCCTCCAGTTCAAATCTTCAACTCTAGCTCATGGCAAATTACCTGCAAAATACATCAAAACAGCAGCAGATGCCATATAATATCCAATATCAATTCTTATGATCTGTTCCATAAAAGAAAACTATATACTTGCCCAGTGTAAGATATCATGCATTCTGCCACTTCACAGAGATAAAAACTCAACTGATTTCTCCGGGTGCATATCTAAACATCAAACTTTGAAAAGTTTGAACACCAAAACCTTGAGCTTGAAAGATCGAAGACTGAAAATATCGAAGCTGCAGAACATCGAATTCTTTCCCAGGGAAAGAATTTTGTGGGCCGTTTCTGCGGCTTCACTATTTCCTCCACTGTGGTGTGATCTCAGAGTTGGTATATTTAAGTAGGGTGGGTGTGGGGGGTGTGGGGGCCAAGCCCCCGTTATTAGAAATAGTTTGTAGTGTTCATGTGTTTAATGGTTTGTACTGGAACAGTGATTTTTTTCCCAGGGAAAAAAATTGCTGTTCTCAGTCTTCGAGGTTTTCAGCTTTCCTGGTTTTGGGTTCGATGTTGTAGCATTCGAAGTTCTGACACTTCGATGTTATAATATAGACCCGATTTCTCCAACTACAGATCAACCTCAATTATTTCCCTCATATCTGAGGGGCTAGAAAATGTATTCAAATCATATCTCTCAACTTCTTAGTGCAAGAAATCTGGACAAAACCTAAAATGATGAGGAACAAAGGCACAAATATAAGCTTAGTCATTTGCTAGAATAACAGGATTTGTGTTAGCATGCATTTTCTGATGGATAAGATGTTTGAAGCTCAAATGTATATAATTATTTAGTGACATCAGTCTTCAGTGACTTGCCAGAAATCCACAATTTCTTTAAAGAACGGAACAAAAATATGAGGCAAATATCTGGATATTCGCTGAGCATCTGGACAGTTGAGAGGTATGATTCAAATGCAGCTTTTCAGTTTCATCATTTATAATAACTTACAATTTTCCACACAGCATGGTTTCTTCCCACATCATAGTACAACCACAACCCTTCTTAATTTCATTGACAACATAAACCACAACTGGACATCTACAGTGTTTCTCAGCCTGACAAAAACATTTGACACAGTCTTAATATTGGGTTGATTCAAAAACTTGCTTTCCTGGGACTGGATACATCATCACTCTCCAGGTTCAAAAGCTACCTGTACAGTATATCAGAGACTGTAAAGTGGCAAAATCCTTTGTCCTCCTTTCTCCGTGCCACAGTAGGAGTACCACAAGAATGCAGTCTTGGTCCCTATTCTATAACATATTCATTAATGGCCTACACACACACACACACACACACACACACACACACACACACACACACACACACACACACACACACACACACACACACACACACACACACACACACACACACACACACACAGTGAACATGCTATGCTACCATCATGCAGTATCCACATGACTCAGCAATTATCTGTCTTGCTAACTGTCTTGATGAGCCTTGCTGTCTTGATGAGCTTCAAATGCTATCCCAGGAATCTCTCATCTCCATGGAAGCCAGGTTCCCAACTCCCAACTCTTCCTGAATCCCCCCAAAATGTAAAATAATCTTTTTACATCTCTCGGACTAGAATACAATCTTCAGCCTAGCCTCCTCAAACAGCACAAAAAGAGAATTAAAAGCCAATCCTAAGCTGCTAGGATTCACTGTTGATGAACCACTAATATTTGACTATCATATAAAAGAAGTGGTTAAGATAACCAATCAGAAACCAGGCTCATTGTATAGGATATCTCCTTATTTTATATACTTTGCATGAAGGCACATTGCCTCAACTCCTGTTTCCTCTACTCCTCTCCAGTGCTGATTAGCTTACAAGCCTCACAATCCAACCTCCTTGAAAAATGTTATACTACAGTACTCTGTCTCTCTCTCACATGCATACACACTAAGAAGTTGAGAGATATGATTTGAATACATTTTTTAGCCCCCTCGGATATGAGGGAAAGAATTGCGGTTGGTCTGTAGCTGGAGAAATCAGATGAGTTTTTATCTCTGTGAAGTGGCAGAATGCATGATATCTTACACAGAGCAGGTGTGTGTGTGTGTGTGTGTGTGTGTGTGTGTGTGTGTGTGTGTGTGTGTGTGTGTGTGTGTGTGTGTGTAGATGCATTCAAACCTGTTGTAACGCACCCGACAACCTTCCTCCCACCTTCCTCAAACAATCTGCAGACAGCATTGCCTATTCTTATAAATAGATCCATACAAGAATCATACATCCCTTCTATCTGGCGCCATGCTTACATCATCCCCCTCCACAAAGGTGGCAAAAATACTGATACCACCAACTTCAGGCCTATTGCCATCCTTTCCTCTCTTTCTAAAATACTAGAGAAAACAATACAAGCACAACTCATGGCACACCTAACACTAAACAATCTCCTTTCCCCTACCCAACATGGCTTCCGCCCTGGCAACAGCACCACGACTACCCTTCTTTCCTTTCTTGAAACCATAAACCTCGAACGTGACTCAGGCAAGTTCATATCCACGCTATTCCTAGATCTGTCAAAGGCCTTTGACACCATCTCACATACCCTACTTATATCCCAACTCTCCACCCTACACATCGCTCCCACCACCATTGCCTGTTTTTCCAGCTACTTGCCCAACTGCCAACAAGCTGACCAATGGAAAACGTCAACATCCCCCTTCCTTCCCACAGCTGTCCCACAATGATGTGATCCTGGCCCTCTTCTCTTCAACCTATTCATTAACAACTTTCACTAATCCATCCCAGACTCATCTATCATCCAATATGCAGATGACTCAGCAATCATCTGCTCAGCCTTCTCCCCCTCTGAGCTCCTAGCAAAAACCCAACTAGCCCTCTCCAAAACAGAAACCTGGATGCACTCTAACCATCTGGCACTAAATGCAAATA
The DNA here is from genome assembly GCF_019279795.1 of Protopterus annectens. Taxonomy (NCBI): domain Eukaryota; kingdom Metazoa; phylum Chordata; order Ceratodontiformes; family Protopteridae; genus Protopterus; species Protopterus annectens. The sequence goes on from NC_056735.1 coordinate 1,232,579,257, forward strand.
AAACCAAACTAATGTTTTTTTCCCCTACCAAAAACTCCATTGACAAATCCACATTCACCATACAGAGCCAAAACAACACCCTCCTTGAAATCGTTCCCAACACCAAGCTTCTTGGCATCATTATTGATGAAAAAATAAAATTTTATACCCACATCCACTCCGCAATCAAGAAAGCCCACCAAATGTTAGGTCTCCTCTACAGGCACAACCGCTTCCTAAGCCCCTCTACCCATCAAACTCTTGCATCCACCTTCCTACTCCCGTCCTTTATGTATGATGCCCCTCTTCACCAATCTCCATCTTGGCCTTCAGTCCAAACTTGAATCCTGCTACCACAAGATCTCCAAACTTGCAACCAATTCAAAAAACTCATCCCACCACTGCCACTCCCTCCTCATCCTCAACTGGCTTGAACTACCTAACTACCACAGTTACCTGCAACTCACCATTGCCCACAAGCTCATCTTTAAACCTGCCAACTGCCCAGCTCTCACTACTTCCTTAAATCCTTACATTCCCAACTCCTCACTCAGATCCAAAAACCAAAATCTCCTTCAGGTCCACAAACCTGCGCAACCTCCTGGCCATCTACTGCTGTCCCACTCCTTACCTAAACAGTGGAACTCTCTCCCCACACACCTACGCAATCTACCTAACCATACAAATTTCAAAGCTCAGCTACTCTCTCATCTTTCTTCCAAATGGGAATGCCTACATAGACAAAATGACAAAACTTACTTCAAAATTAAACTCTAACAATTACTGAATACATGCTTCTGCTTTTGCTCCACACCAAGCTAACCATACACTGTCTTTACTTTCTTAGACAGCTTTTATTCCATCTTCTTCATTTACATCTTCTTGTATCTATCAACCAAACACTGACAGACAAAGCACGATATACAAACTATTATTCTATTTGCCTTACCTTGCAGCTGGATTCTCCTTTGACTCCGTATCATGCATTTAAACATTACACAGGTTTCAATGACTATTGAAATGAGCAATCTACTAACTTTCCCATACATTTCTCTCTGTTGTGCACTTACCATATAGTGACCAGTAAGCAGGTCTGTTGGTGAATTGCACATCCCCCAGTACAACAACTTAGGTGTCTTCTTTTCCTCTGCTCTGATTCTTATGATAGGTGGAGGACATCTTTGAACTTTTACTGGAGGGTGGTTTTATGCTCTGTGTATGTTTGTACCTATATATATATATATATATATATATATATATATATATATATATACGCTACATAATCCTGAAAGCTCAAAATCCTGAAAATTCAAAATACTGAAAACTCAAAATTCAACACACAGGATACCAACACTTACTATATTCCAGCCCAAGTACATACATAAACAAATAAAACACAAACTATATTACTGTTCTCCAAGTATAAGCAGGGGGGCAAGCCCCCTTGCACCCCCCCCCGCTACTTAAATATATCAACTCCAAGATTGCACTTAGTATAGTGAAGTGCAATCTTAGAACTGATATATTTAAGACGGAGGGGGCTTGCCCCCCTGCATATAGTTGAAAGGTAATATATTTCTGTATGTACTTGTGCTGGAATATAGTAAGTGTTGGTATCCTGTGTTAACGGGATTTTGAGTTTTCAGTATTTTGAACTTTCAGGATTTTGGTCTTTAGGATTTTGGGTTTTCAGGATTCTGTAGCGCTCCCATATATATGTGTATGACCTATCTTGAATATATATATATATATATATATATACATATATATATATATATATATATATATATATATATATATATACACACACACACACACACACACACACACACACACACACACACACACACACACACACACACACACACACACACACACACACACACACACACACACACACACACACAGACACACACACACACACACACACATATATATATATATATAGCTATGATTGTCTCATCAAATATTGAAAGCTCAAAAGCTCAAAAAAAAAAAAAAAAAATATATATATATATATATATATATATATATCTATCTATCTATCTATATATATATATATATATATATATATATATATATATATCTATATATATATCTATACATATATATATATTATACAGAGAGAGAGAGGCTTTGACGGAATCTGCCACATACCTTAGGTAAGGCAGTCCTGAGATATGTTTGTGAATTTATAATGCCCATGTTATGAAAAATACATTTTATTTATTTCTCTGAGAAACAGCCAACTTTAGAGCACAGAGTGATTTACACAGACAAGTGGGTAGGTTAAAATTATTTTCACTGCAATGTTTTACAAGACTACTCTTGGAAGCAAATGAGGCTGTCATTACCCATTAGGTTATGCTGGACCATGATAAATTGAAGAGCTTTTCAGTCTTGTCCAAAACGTCTCAGTTTTGACAGTCATCTGCTGCTGTTGTTTAGGTAAAGCTTTATTTTTGAAGGGCACATTAAACATCTGCAGCACTAGAGTCTGCCTGGTTAGGTTTGTTAACTTGATGGAGAATTTATCACACAGGAGATTTTATCTTCTTGACTACATAATTTATATTATTTTGAACCTATCTGAAGTATGCAGCTAATTACTGATTTTCCAAGTTTTTTTGCCAGATGACAAACTTCCTGAAATGAAAAATAAGAAGTATTTGCTGTTTACTCACTCCTTGTACAACATTCCTTTCTCTGCATTAAATAATTCCATATAAAATAAATGTATGTATTTGATTTCAATGTCTTGTACTGTATATTTTATTATGCATAAAAATGCATTAATGTTCCTACTTTTGCATTCAAAAAACACTTCAGTGATACTTTAATGAGTTTATTCAGCACATTATGACTAATACATTGAACCAAATCCCTTGACATTGTACTGAATCTTAGAATCTGGGTTCATATTTAGTTGACAGATGCATGATTGGAGACATTGCTCCCCCAACACAATTTCTTGGCTTTAAAACATTTTGTGCTGTTTTTCTAAAAAAGTAAACTACTTGACACACTTACTATTTGCATACATCTTAAACACTGAAAATCAGATGACTTGTTGAAAGGTTTTGTAAAAATGGCAATGAATTTCAAAATTAATAGTTCAGAGAAGGGACAGATCTATCCAGTATCAAATAACAGGTTGCAATGTCTATCAGGTGTGTGCTAACGTATTTGAGATTTTTTAGTTCTTATGGACGTGGGGAGGGAATTCTATTCTATGCCCTTAGTTTTGAAGAACAAGCAGTTAGGAATTGATTATCTATCTATCTATCTATCTATCTATCTATCTATCTATCTATCTATCTATCTATCTATCTATCTTTCCATGTGATAGTAATTTAACAAATGTTGGTATAGTTCAATTCTCTGCCACCAGAAATATGAGAACCTTTCCAGCCTTGAATCCTAAGACCTATTTTGTGATTTGGAAGCCCTCCTTTACATCACAGTTCACTTATTTATTGATTATTGACCAAGGTAATGGGCTGATCCCAAAGGACTCATTTCAGGCACAGTTGATGAGATAAATAGTGTATGAGAACATAACAAAATTATATTGGCTTCTATATTTCAGAGATTATTGTAGTACAATGGAAGCAACGTAATACAAGTAATCCTAACAAATACAAGATGCCCTAAAAGATAAAGATTTGAGTTAGGATGGAGTGCAGTGTGATAAACCTGTGTTAGCATTGCACAGTACACTAAGATGGGTAGTATATTCATTTTGTGGTTGTAGTACGTCTTTACTGATTTCAGACAGATCTTCAAACATAGGGAATCTAGAGATAAACCGGCATGACTGAACTGTATTACTGCTTTTTGCTTCTAGCAGAGGTGTATTATAGATCATTTTATAAGGATTTTTATTGATTCATTACACTTTTCACAATATTTATGAAGCTATTTTTCATCACAAAGTGGGAATACAAATCTGAACTATGGTTGAGTATGAGTTGTTTGGAACTGAAGTTAAATGGATATTCATAGGTTCATAGGTGTTTACTAGGCTAATAACCACAAGTGCCTTTTTAAGCCTAGCCATGCATCCCAAATCTTTGACAAGTTCTGATACCCTAGATAAGTGTAATCATTAGCCTGGGAGATGAACAATCTACAGGTTACCTGTGTCCATTAGAGACATAGGTGCCAAACCAGGGATATATTTCTGGTTTCCCATCCAATTATCCAAGTTACACTTGAAATGGGTTAGGGAGGAACTCTGCTTCACATGGATGGGTGAGCTTGTTCCACAGACAGGGTAGTCTCTGGGATATGTATCTATCTCTCCAGCAGGTCCTATTTATATCACAGGCAAAGTTGTTTACAATGGGTAATTCTGGTGCTGCTTGTTTTGTGGATATACAGGAAGTCCATCAAAGTGGGGACTGACAATGCCCTGTTTGCCAGGTATAGATCTCTCCTCAAAAGCCTGTAAGAGACAGACTACAGGGATAGGGCCTCGAGGCAGTCTGCATAGGATATTTTACTCATGCCATTTATTATTTTAGTGAAGAACCTCTGTGGACATTCCAGTTGTTGGATTTGCCTGGTTAGGTGCATACTAAAGAGGTCATTGTACTGAATGATAGATCTGATGAACGCCAAATAGATTGGTACAAACCTTGATCTTAGATGTCATGCTTTATTTTTAAGTTGTGCAACATAGAATTATTTCCTCACCACTGTAAACACATTGTGATCAAAGGCTAGATTCATATCTATGTATGTCCCTAAGTCTCTGACTACTGGGTCATATTTAAGGGGTGTGTTGTCAGTATGATAGTTACCAGGGATGGATGACTTCCCAAAGGATAGTATTACGCATTTCTTGGCATTTCGTTTTAGTCCATGGCTCTGACACCAGTTGTTTGTCTATGTTAGCCCCTCCTGGAGAACATTTCTGTCATTGTGAGATTTAATGACAGCTTCTGATTTGCCGCCATCTGCAAATTTCATCAGCCAAAGACCACTGACATTGGCCTTGACTTATGAGAAGAAAATGCCAAAAAGGAGCGGTCCAGGAACTGATCCTTGAGGGATTCCACTTGTAACTGGCCTCTTTGTAGAGGTGGTCTCCCCATTTCTAACTTCCTGGGTCCTGTCTGTGAGCCAGTTGGCTATCCACCATGTGACATATGGGTCTGTACCTAACTTCTTGAGTTTGTCAATGATGCCCAAGTGGGGTATTGTGTCAAATGCCTTAGAGAGGTCGAGGTAGCTGTGTGAATAATTTTTCCTTCATCCATTGCTTTGGTGACCTTCTCAAAGAAGTCCACCAGGTTCAGTAGGCATGATCTGCCCTTGATCTAACCAAACTGGGTTGGGTCTAGTGTCTGCAGGTTTACTATATCTCTATTAATCATCTCCATGATAATTCTTTCAATGCCTTTACATATAAGTTTAGTGAGACTTATGGGTCTGTAGTTTCCAGGGTCTATAGATGGCCCACCCTTGTACAGAGGGATGACTGTTGCCTTTCTCCATTCATGAGGCAGTTAAATTATGGGATTACGTTGAATGCAGGAAACTGACGCTCAGTCTTTAAGGTGTACTAGAATTTAGGTCTAAAATTTTAAATCAACGGTCTATATCTGATGTTTGTTTATATGTTGCCTCAGAGTATAGGACCTGAACCGAGTATGTATATTCTGAGGTAGTTACCGAGTTTACTAGCCTTGGTAGGATCCAAGCATTGTTAGAATGTGAGCTAACTTCATAGATGCTAGTTGAGGTGTATAGTTACAGGAGATTTGCCAGAAACTTAGATAGTTAAGGGCATTATATACTAGAGAAAGAAAAAAAGTCTGTCCTTTCTTGTCAGGGAGTGATTTAGCATGGATCAGAGAGAGTGAGATGCAATGGGGTTCATGGGTTGGGGAAAGAACAAACAATCAGACAATGTCATCTAAGAGTATTAGTAGGTCAGTGAGGTAAGACTTTGTGAATGGGGTATCCCTTTACTGATTCCAGCCAGATCTACAGACATGGGAAATCTAGAGTTAAGCTGGTAAGAGTTAAGTATTTATTTATTTATTTATTTATTTATGTATGTGCCTTTGTTTATTGGGAAAGTCCAACTGGGTAATACCCATTTTCAGCAAAGACCCAGGGACAAAAAACTCATTTTGCTTACATTACATTATACTTAATTCCAGTTAAACAAATAGTAGTTACATTTGTATTTACATTTATACACAAATGGCAGTTACATTTATACATGCTAAGATTTTACAGAGGTAGAAGTTAATAAGGAGAAAGCCTGTATGCACCTTAGTGGAGTGTACAGGCAGCACTTATGTATAAAAATTGTTTTACCATTTCAGTGAGAGGTTCAGAGCTTTCTGAGAGTATTTCGAGAGTATCATACAGTGACTAAACTTGTGATGAGCATGTGCAGGACCAGGACTGGTTAAGATGTTGTTTAAACAGCAATTTAAAACTATTGAGCTAGTCTGAGAGTTTTTATCTGTGTTGGGATACTATTATAGAGTTCAGTAATGTATTGTGAGTAGAGTGAATCTCCTACAACATTATTTGACTTATTTGTAAGTTATAAGAATTTGCAATAGCTATATATGATTTATAATAATTGTGTTATTGATTTTTGCTTTTAGCAGAGGTATATGATTGATCATTGAAAATGAATTTCCAGGAGTTATTACACGTTAGGTAAATGTTGTTAATGGAATAGACATGGAGAGGTAAAGTTTTTTTGTTAGCCTGGCAAGGATTTTAAAGAACATATATTTTGCTGATTGCAATTTAATAGGCATTGTTTCTACTAGATTGTGTAGGATGGACCAGTACGATAGGCAAGTCCTGCAAATGTCCATATTGACAGCACAGAGAATGATGTTGGGAGTTTGGAGTTGTGTTGCAGGAGAGTTTATGGAGAGTAAAAAGATTAAGGGAACAAGGGACCAGAAGCCCTGTAGATGAAGGGATATACTGTCTCTCATCATTAAAAGACCTGGAGTTTAGTAACTTTAAACCACAATATGATGGATGGGCCAGCACTCTATTTCTTTACAACATGCAGGAGGATACAGTGATTAACTGTGCTGAATGTCTTCGCCAGATCAATGAAGAAAGCGCTGATGAGATTTCCTTAGTTAACTGAAGTAAAAATCGAAACCAGGAGAGTCAGAAGAGCAGTAACAGTGTTTTGATGTTTTGTAAGTTGATGTGCATTTAAATTTATTTAAATGGAACAGTTAGTGGTCTGTGTATAATCTATTATTTTATTAAGCTTACCTAGGTATATAACAGTGAAACAGACTTGTAGTAAGGGATTTAAGAATGTGAGGAATTTTTCAGTGTTGGGGGATGGTGGCTAATTTCCACAGGGAAGAGAAGATTGTCAAGTTAAGGACTAAATAGATTTTGAATTCAAAAACAATTTTATAGGTTTTGAAGAATCAAGAACAGCATCTATCTCTATCAGGGTTACCACAGTTGGGTAGGTGGCAAGTTTTATTTTTCTCTGTGAGTGATTTTCCTTATACAGCTGGAAGGAAGGTGTGGCCCAAAGGATCAAGAGCTGATACTGTTAGCATGGGTGGGTACAGTGAGCTGAGATCTTGCTTGGAGACACAATCATTTGTAAGAATTTCAGTAAAGATTTATGATAAATGATTGTATTGTTTGATATTAACAGAAGGTTTACCCATTTCTTTCTGAAACCTCTAGGATTTGAAAGGGTTTATACTTGCTTTTATTAGAAGTAAGCTGCATACAGTTGCTAATGGATTTTTAGCTTAATTTCTTAGCCATATTTTTTGCAGTCATTTGTAGTGGCAATTCATTTCTTTCCAAACTGTGGCCTTTGCTTTTAAGGAGTACTAGGAACTCTTTTAATACTGATTGTTCTCTGTGGCGTTTTTTATAGATAATGGATAATAGGAAAATGTTTTGTTTAAAGGTCAAAACAGCATGGTGGGTAGTACAGAGTAGTCAGCTTACAACACTCAGTCCAGCCTACAACCCTGAGCTCATTGTTAAGACCACTTTCTCAGATGTTCTGTTGCAGTTGTACTGAAATGGAGGGCATTTTTTTTCTTTTGAATCTCCAAGTGAAGTTGATGAGACAGGGCCACTGGGCTGCGGGATGCTAGAGACGTACTAAGAATTTTGGATGGTTTATTTGCTAAGATGAGCTGAAAGAGAATATGGCTACTGGCAGAACCATAGGCAGGTCAATTACAATTCACAGAGTGGCACTTTCCCTCAACTTGAAACCCCAAAGTTGTGAACCAAGAAGAAAAAAGGGTCCTCTGATATTGAGGATCAAAGAATAGGTCTTTCTGAAACTGCATCAAAGTACTTATACTAGCTGCTTGCTAAATGTTACAGATACTAACACACACTCACACTATAATCAAATAAATGCATTCACTTAGGCATCTGAAATATCATCCTCAGCACTAAAATGACTGCCATCACTTCACTAATGCCTGATCAGCAATTCTTCTGAGGTACCAATCATACCATGTAGCATCTTGCACCTAGGGCTACTTTTCTGGTTATTGCTAGCATAATTCCATCTAGTTGGGTCTTAAATTAACTTTGGTGAGTTGATCAGTGAAGTTTCCTCGATGGTACTAAGAAAACAGACATGACATTAAAATCACTGATTATTGTTATTATTATTTTGAATACTAGAGTGAAAATTATTTATTTTGTATTTGTTAAATGGGGTAGAGCAGTAATCCATATGGACCTTTTACAACCTCAGCTTGTGTGCATTGTGTGGTTAAGCAACTTTACTCAGAATCCCACAGAAGGCAAACTGAAGGTGAGGAAATGAAAGCCTAGACTACACAAAGTAGCTTATTAGCAGTTCAAACCCTTAATTTATTTTGGTAACTGGCATATAAAATCACATTTTAAGAGGTTGGGTAAGAAGAGAAGAAAAAACAGGCAGGGGGTAATAATCCTGGGTTATTGTGATTGTCAAATACTGGTTGCTGAATATTATTGCTGGGTTTGAAGTTAGTTACGAGCCATTTGAGAGAGAATTCATCAGTGTTTGAGGAAGTAAAAATTATTGAGCATGCACGGTAACCTCTGAATGGGAGGAAGCAACCTCCTCAGTCCTTTGCTCTGGCCAGTGTTTGTGAATAATTTTCTGGAGAAGGAAGTGGAATGTAGGGCAGTGTGAACTAAGGATGAGCCCTGATTTAAATATACTAAAAATATTAAGATTATATTGCTGCTGTCAATGATTAACTTGGCCTGCTTCATTGTTAATGCCCCCTACTTCAGTAGACCAACACTGTGTGAGAAGTTATTAGATGTACATGTATAATGGGTTTGTTCAAGTGTTAAATGATGACTTTTAAGTTAGCTAGTAGGTCAGTGTTAATATTAATATCTTTGGCTAACAGGAGAAGGATCAGTAGAGCCTCATGGGTTGGTTTAAGTGACCTGATGATGTTATTGATGTAAGCTTTTTTTCATTTATTATGGGTTTAGTAGCAAATTGTAAAAATAGATAAATGCATATCTACTAAGCAATGAGGAGATAGACAGGTCAAAGTGGGCTAAGCCACAAGGAGAGACAGAGGCAGTTGTAAGGGGCACAGTGATAAGCCTGTGAGGCTAATTTAAATCTGCAGCCAGCTTGGTGGATTTGGACATCCTGAGCCAATGTAGCAGCTGTCTCCTGCTTACTGATAACCACCTAATTATAAAGCAAACTGATATGGTATATGAGAGATGTAGTTACAAAATGTCACTGGAGACAAGGCTCTCACTTACCAAAGCAAATAACATCAAACAGGTTGTCAGTGACATACACACACTACACTCATTACACATAGTTTGGCCCAGACTCATAGACCCACATATGCCAAGGTTCTTAAATGGAATCTTCAAAAACCTCAAAGATGTCCCAGAAGTCACACATAAAACAATTATCTTCAGCAACCTGCTAAGACAAAATACACCGAGACAAATACAGCATCATCAAATAGTGTCTCAACCTTTAAGCCCATAAGAAAAACCATCACACAACACATTGTTTTAGTCATAGGAGACTCTTTGTGAGATGCACAGACATCCCATGCACCAGGCTAAGCAAGGAGGGAGTCACTGTCAGCTGCCTGTCAGGTGTCAGGATCTACTAGATCATACATGCTCTGAAGTCACTGCACCACAATTACCAATAAATGACCTGAGATGTACCTCTCTGAATTATATGAAGAGAGAGACAATAGAGCTCTCAGACTATGTGTCCAGACCAGTATGAGCTGAGCATGGAGCAGCATTCTGTTTTCTCCAAAGATGAAGTCACAGCACCGACAGGAGATAATTGACATTAATAATTGGCTTAGCTTTTGGTGTCACTCCAAGAGGGTACAATATTTGCCTGCCTGGGAAGATATGGTAGACAGACCATGCTGCTTGGCCAGGCATAGTCTGCACTTGCCTTCTCTCGGCTTTTGAATGTTGGGCAAAACCTTGAACTTAGTGCTTTTTTAGGTAGTGCTAAACTGATAAACTTATTCACATAGCCGCTCTAACTTAGAATAATCTAAAGGTGTTACTGCTCAATGCCAGAGGTCTAAACAAGAAACTCCACTCTCTGCAAGCTTTCCTAACCCTGGAGAATATAGCCACCTGTGCACTTACTGAGATTTGGTTTAAAGCTGCAGGGGGCTCTCTGGCAGTGCAAGGATGTAACGCCTTCCACACATTTAGACTTCTACTGCACAAGTAGGATCTAAAGGTGGAGGAGTCTCAATTTACATCAGACATGAACATACCTCAAGGCTGGTCAAACAGTATAACACACTTCAGCTTCTCCACATCCAACTTACCACAAGTAAAGTCCCATATCATATCCTTATAAGCTGTAGATCCCCATCTATAACTGAAGAAGCCCATGCTAAGTACATGAAAGTACAAGAGACACTTCCTGTTTCAACTCAACATGATATTCATGAGCAACTTATACTACCCTAACATTAACTGTGAATCACACAAAACCTGAAACATGCAGACCCAGAGATTCCTGGACTTTGCTAACAAAACACTTTGGAAAAGCTAGTCCGCACTCTCACCAGGAGTGCATATATCCTTAATCTGGTCTTCCTAAACACGGGGGGAACGATGCACTACATCTAGTGTAAAGTCTTCATCTGTTAGGCTGGATCACAAAGCTGTCTCCTTTAAAATAAATATTAAGCACAGGACCCAGCTAACCTTGGAACATTTAAAAAATATTCCAAGGCTAGCTCCCTACAACCAAGTGACAGTCTAGCAAAATTCCAAGCCCCCCCAAACCCAGAAAACACAAATGCTTAAGAGGAATTGTTCATAGAAATCCTGTACATTTGTGTAAATAGCTGCATAGAGACAACTGTACCTACTCAAATAAACATAGGACAACCTCCAAGAAAAAAATCACACTAATGGAATTCCAGTATAAATAAGTTGTATAACAAAAAAAAAAGAAAAGGGTGTTGCCCTGCAAGGTAAAAAAAAACACCCTCATCAATCTGAACAAACAACTCAGGGGGCTAATCAAGTCCACCAAAGCCAAATCTGAGATAAAAATAACCTTTACAGCTAAGGATAATCATAAGGCTTTCTTCAGTTGTGTCCACAACCTTAAAGGCAACACCCAAGAATATTCTGAACTAATAGTGAATTAAACCACCTATAAAGAGCTATAGGATATAGCAAATCTGTTGGCCAATAAATTTAGCTCCAATTTACCCCCCCTCACTCTCAGTCACCTATCACCCCTCCAGGAAATACCCTCCACCATTTCTCCACCAACTTTCACTATGGAGCAGGTCCACACTGCACACTTTAAGGCCAAGAATACTGCTTCAATGGGCCCTGATAATATCCAGGGATAAATCCTGAATAGCATGAAACTTGACCTGTCAGGCCCACTAGAATCTTTTATTTAACCATGGCCTCCAGACTGGCTTCATGCCTAACGAATGGAGGACTGCAATGTTTACCACATTGAAAATATACTCCTAAAAGTAGACCCAGTGGTCAGTTTTCTTGGAAAACATGTTGGCAGTAACCTGACCTTTGACCACCATGTTTCCACTGTGGTGAGAAAACCATTTTACATTGCACAACCTATAAGTAAAGACATGTATTCAGGTCCAAGGAGGTCATTATTCCACTGTACTTAGCTGTTATCAGATCAGTCATTGAGTGTAATGCACCCTTTGGCATGTTCCTGACCAAGCAATTGTTACAGATTTGAAAGGCCATAAAGATTCCAAACAAAAAGAATAAAAGGAGTAAACATGCCTTATGCAGATCATCTCAAAGCCCTATCCCTATATTTGGTCTCCTGCAGACAGTTGCTCAGCAATCTATGCCTACCCTACAAAGTATTTGTAGATCCCCACACTGACAGACTTGTTGCATGTCTGCAGAACAATTAGCACTAGAAATACCCAATCTAAGGACCTAAACCTTGTCTGCGACATAAACAGGCATGTGGGAGGGACAAGTATATGTCTGAAAGATTACTCATTCTCTGGAGCAGCCTTCCCATGCATGTGAAGTAAAACTCATCCCTTCCCCTATTTAAACATGAATTGGACCAATGGATGGGACATTGCAAATATACCCCTTGTTTGGCAAGTGTGTCCCTAATATTTTGGTAAATTTGGGGTAAGCATAGCTAGGCTTAAAGTGACTCTTATGCTGATGGCCTAGTAACCATTTATGAACTTATGAAAAAAAAATATAATATAAAAAATATATATAAAGTGCATGTTATACAGGGTAATGTAGTCAGAAAGTCAAAAGGTGGAGTGTAATTACAGCAATCTGGGGCAAGGATGACAGGTTTGGTTTAAAATGCATAGTTAGTTTGGGGTGAATAATGAAAAAACAGTTCCTATTATATGCTATAGGCACATCATATTTGTAACTGCAGAAATATTGTCTTTCTTTTAATTAAAGACAAATCATATGACAGAAAAATCATTATGTGTGGCTATTTTCTTTGTTTTATTTTTGAAATTGTCATTTTACATTAAACAATATATTTTTTCAAGCCAACATAATAATGGCATTTAGTTTTGATATGTATATTACCCCCTGTGACTTGTATTTTTAAATCCAGCAATTAAATAATTGCATTCCAAAAATAATACCATTATTGCGTCTCTATTGCGTTTCCGGTATATTGAAATCTTGCTTCATTTCTCCAAGTGTCCTCATGTGTCTTTTTTTTCTTCTTGTACCATAACAGGGGGTATCTTACTCCTTGATGTGTTCTCAATGCTGCCAGCTGACTTCATCACTGATGAGTGGAAAGTACTACCTGGTTGCTCACCTGATTTGTAAGTCACCTGATAACATCTGTCTTTGTCTTGGGCCAGTGTTCTTTAATGTTCAAATCTTCAAGCTGAAACTTGGATTCCAGTCCAACAGTTACCTTGACCTCTGTAACAGCACAATCTATTAGCACAGATCTTAAAATATTAGATTCTTTGACTTGCAGATCAGTACACTGTAACATATGTGCTAATATATCATCCACCAATCTTTTATTTTCCCGATCCTCAATCTTATCAGCTCTGTTTTTGTTTTCTATCACCTCATCAGCACAAAGTAAAGAAAAATTTACCACTTAAGCAGACTTGCAGTCTTGAGCACCAGACTGAAAAGAGCAGGGGTTTTCCACAGTATCCTGGCCAACAGTCCACCAGTCTGCATAAATATCACATGTAGGCATTACTAAAACCAGGCTATAGGTATCATGTAATTAACCTGGCCTACAAGAAGTAATGCAAACACACACACACACACACACACACACACACACACACACACACACACACACACACACACACACACACACACACACACACACACACACACACACACATACATTAACTGAATATGTGGAGACTGTGAGAATGTGGGAATGACATGTGTGACTACTTGGTCAAGCTTCTAACCTTGATTCTTTGACTTATACTGCCAGACACAATTAAGAGTCCTAATGATGAAAAAATAAATGCTTTCCTCCCAAAATGGAAAAGGCTCGTCTTGTCTGGGATCAATGATTCTGAATGGTGGGTCTTTGACAGTCAAATCAAATCTGCCTTCAAGCAGATAATGTTTCTTGTATAATGTATTATACCATTTTTATATGTAATATATAATGTAATGTATAATGGAATTTTGGGAAACTAAGGCACCTGAATCAATGTACTCAGTTCAACTTACTGACATGATTAAAGGGGATACATTTTTAATTAATTTTTTTTGCATTCTTTGCCCTAGTGTCTGTTATCATCAGCTCCCTTCATTTGGCTCATTTATTCCCTATCAATAGGGTGAGACTGACTAGGAGGGACCATCATTAAGATAGCCATTGGATGGTTTGAACTTTTTTACTTTTACACTTCAATGTTCCCTGTGGGTGCTCAGATTGTGGGCTGGATGAGGGGCACTCAATGGTCTGACTGCACTGATTGTCACTTGCTGCCACAAAGGACATTGCCCGAAAGCAGCCTGCCCCCTTCCCTCAGGCATGGAAAGTGGTTTCCCTAATCTCCATCACAGAAATCACACCTCCTCATGTGCTCACCAAACACCCGAAACCCTTCTCTTTTCTAGAGATGAGTGGGCTATGCCCCTTTATTCCTCTCCCTCCCTTCCTGTCTTTCTTCTCCAGTGGTAGGGGGGGCTACTATTCAAACCCCAGTCACCTGTATCCCAGTTATGGTTCCATCCCTCCACAACATGGATACAGGTATAATTTTTTTGACTCATATAAAGTCTGCTATGCGTAATACCTATTTTCAGGCATGACTCAGGTTGGGTCAGATTCATGTAGTATGCTAGTTTAAGTTTTCATAATCAAACCTGCATCAATAGAAAGAAGGTCATTTGCAGTTTGTTGACTACACCCACTAAGATGCAATGCTAATAATCACAGACAGAATAATCTGAGAGAGAAAGAGAGAGAACCTATGGACTACAACTTCTCCTTTATATATTGGTTTAGTGAATCCTCCCTTTTAACTTGTAGCTTCATAATGGCCTGTATATGTTCTAGGGCATCTGTAAATGAAGGATTCTTTGTGAGGAGAGTATCATAAAGCAACCCCATAGGATGTCAATATTCATATGCGTCATTTGTGGGATGAAACAGCAGTTGGAAAATGAGTCTAACCAGTAGTACTAAGCATTGCTTAAAAGCTGGATGACTTTGCTGTCCCTGGTGGTTGATCTGTAAAAACTGTGTTGATACTGGCACCCACAATGAAAGAACATGAGAAGGAAGAAGCAAAGTGTCTGCTTTGGCCCAGATCAGGGTAGGCCTCTGCTGTGTTAGTAGATGAAGGTACAGGGTAAAATGAGGGCATTCAGTCTATTCTAAGCCATTGCATTTAGCACCCAATGTTAAACAAACTGTCATAGTCTGCTGGTAGAAACAATAAATTCGGAAGAATTTGTAGGAGACCTGCAGTGAAAAAAAGGGACTAGAAATGGATAACAGCAAGGCAGCATGAATATAAATGTCTTGGTAAAAGCCAACAGAAAGAAGAGCAGGGCAGAAAACCTCTAATGTATGTGCTCCCCAAATGAAGCTAATATTCCAGGATTTGTGTATATAGCAAGTGCTCTAAAGCAGAAGCTGTAGGCGATCCATTGTTGATACAACTGTCATCTTTTCCAAACTACATTGACTTCATCCATAGTTTGAGACTAACATAGTAAATCCACCACCCTACCCATGGAACATCTTCTAATAAGGAGATTAGAACATCTGTAGGCACCTGAGACTGAATAGCATTGGCTACAGGAGAAATCAGAAGCAACATTACCTTCTGTCCCTTTTCATAGAATATGGGCAGTGATGGAACTTGTGCTTTCTTTTCTTCTGTTTAAACAGATGTGACTACATCTAGATGAATTTAGACTAGAGTGTCTAAAAGGAGAATTGAGAACAGTAAATATTCTCTAAAGTCTACTGATAAAGCATGTGTTGGTTTGATTTCCATGCAAAATGAGTGTGAAGTGATATTTCCTGGGCTAAAACCTATGTGGGGAGAATTCTTTCAGCAAGCAATACTTACACATGACTTTGTCAATCTGAAAATGTAGCTTATAACAGTTTCTACTAGCATCTCTGGAAATGGCATCTTCCACTCTCTAAATGTTAAATAAACAAATAAATAAATCAAATCTTCCAACTCTAGCAAACACTAGAAGTGTATGTATAGTAAAAAGAAATTTGCAGTTATTTTGTTTTCTTTACATTGGTATCAAGAGCCACTGTGCCAAGTGTGACACCCCTGCACTGGTCCAGTAATCAAGGAGCCTCAATTCTTACCACTAACACCAGTGAGGGAAGTGCACATTGGGAGGATGAGAAGTACACACACACAATAAAGTACAATTTCCATTAAGAGCACACAGAGATCACAGTCAGTATGGGGCTGGTTTCTCTCTCCAGATCACCAGTAACACTCACCACTGGCACAGCTATAGGGTTCGGATCTCAGCCGAGTGGTCAAGCCAAAATCTCCAGCACCCTCTCTGTCTAAACAGTGTTTTGTGCCCATGCTGAAGTAGCTGACAGACACACACTTTGAGAGTTGATTTATATCCAAACACACAGACACTTCTGGGGAAGGCTGACACAGGTTCTCTAGCTATGCCCCCTTCTGCCCAGACTATACAATAGTACCACCTGCCACCAACCACCCTTATCAGCTACTATAAAGGCCCTTACCAAATGGTGTCCAATTCTACTGTGCAATGTTACTATTATCCAAATGGTAAATGTGTCCAAGGCTAAAGCTATTTAGGAGTGGCCTATACAGTGTCATCAAATACATGCAAGTACTTTAAGAGCTTATATATCTCTACACAAACCAGCCACAATTAAAAGGTTTAAATATATTTAATAATAAATAATAAAAGTACAAGACAATATTCATTAACTCAACACAGTGACAGAAGAGTTCAGAATCACAGGAAATACCTTAAAATAACATAGTAGGACAGTCTCACATAAATATAGAAAATGTGTACACTACTCTTGCTATATTCCTATCTACCTCTAAGAGAAACTATGTTCTAAATATCTTACTTACAAAGCAAGGCAAATACTGGTGAGTTGTTAACAGTTCCAGAACAAGATACAAAATGCCCTGACATTCTCCCTGAATTAGTTCTTAAATTAATAATACACATTACTGCTGAATCATCTCAGATTACATTATTCTTGTCACCTCTGCCTAAGTTTCCCAGGCTAGCAGGAACTTAATTTTAACATGTCTCTGTTAAAATACTTATCTCTCAGAAGCTGACAATTCTCTCTTAGAAGCTGCCTGAAACTGAATGTCGTAAAACAATTACCTTGGAAACCTGTAATTAGCTCTGTTTCCAGACAATAGAAAGAAGCCCCTAGCCTAGACATCCTGTCTCTTAGCTCAGATAAACTATGTTTATAACACATAGTAAAACTCTTTACTTATCAACTTATTTTCTTAGAGTTTTGCAAGTTAACTCTGTATATTTCAACTTTTACTATGAAGCCATACATTTGTATTGGCATAAAGTGTATACACATTTCTGCTATTTTCCAACAGGGTGCACTGTGGTTACAATCTTGAAGGTCAGTACATAATATATAGTTTTCTACATTTTTAAGGCAAGCATACAAATCATATTACTATTCACAAATGACATAGAATTTTTTACAAAATTCTATCTAGCTGGGCTGGCAGTGTCACATTTCTATATTTTGAAGTGACATATAATTATTTACAAAATTCCAGCTAGCTGAAATGGCATGCATGGATGGCAGCATCTTGGTTTATCACACCAATTAACAAGTAGCACATGTCATAAAGTTTCTTCAGCATTATTTAAATACCTTTGCTATCAAACTGCACGGTAAGTGGAACTTTCAATTTTTTGCCATTACTGTAGTAATGTCTTGCAATCTATATTTAGAATTTTTATATAAGATGGCCTAAGAACTTTAAGTTTTCCATATTTTATTTAATACCATCCTTAGCAAATGTATCAACAAAAATCAAGTTTTATAGGGGGAAAACTACAATATTTTAATGTACAATGGCTAATTTGCTGAGGACCATAGCACAGACAGCTGCAAATTTTGCATTAGTGTAGTCTAAAGAGTGGAAATCAAAGGGAATCGATGAAAAGTTATTGTCTCTTAAAAATGAGTTATTTATTAGCATTTGATTACTGAGGAAATCATTCTAGGCTATAAAAAGGCACCTTTTCAGAGGAGAACCAAGGAGAAAATCTCTCTAGATAAGATAAAGCAGAAATTATAACACTGAACAGATTACACAGGAGTTCTGAATGGAGAGATGAGGGGTCTGAATGGTGGGATGAGGGGTCCGAATGGTGAGATAAGGGGTCCGAATGGAGAGATGTGGGGTCTGAATGGAGAGATGATAAGTCAGCAAGCAAACAAGAGTAGTATTGGTGAAATTGAATTCATCCTCAAGTCTTATTGAGTACCTTTACGAGGTGGACCCTGTTTTTTTAAAAAATCTCACCAAGAAGACACTGATATATAGACATAGCATATATCATAGACGCAAGTAGGTAAAACATTTAAAAAGATAGCTGGGTGCACAAGACCCGTGATAAAAAAGTGCTCAATCCTAGTAGGTGCATTGGTGCCAAGACAGGAAAAAAATGATAATGTAAAATCCTCAAAATATGAAAACATTCCTACAATGTGACCAGGCCAGGTCCAGGGAGAGGATGGCCCTCCGGTTGTAAAAGGAAGTAACAGGCCACAAAAATCACAAAAACTGATAGGCCAAAGAAGAGCCATAAAGAGAACAGAGTGGACTAGTAAGGATAAGAAGGAAATGATGTATTGTTACTATTATGCAAAAAGCCCAATATTTCCAGACACAGGATATACAAAATGACTAAGAGAGAAATTAGAGGAAAGAAAAATACCTCTACAAAAAAAATGCCAGAAGCCTCAAATAAACATTTGTGTTGATTAATACAACAGATTTGTAAAAACATTATATAAACTAAGAAACTTGAATCCGTTTGGAAAAAGAAGCATCTGAGGAAGTGAGAAAATTTAAACAACAAAACCTAGAGATTTTTGAAAAGTATAAAAAAGAAATATGGACATGGGAAGGAAAGAGAGATTTGATATGGTGCAATATTTATGCAAAGCTGAAAGCCAACTTAATCAACACAAAAAAAGGCAGCTCCAAAGATATTCAAAGAGAAACACAGGCAAAAGCATCAGGATATGGAACATTTCACAATAAAAATAATATCACAAAGAGGGAATGTAGAGCAGAAGATTAGTAAAGAAGAAGTGAAGAAGTTAAAAAATAGACTCTGAAGTTATGGAGTGCCTGCAAAGTGAAGGATTTGGTGTAGAAGGCCTAACACAGGTTACAGCACCACATGATGGAACAAGTCCCCAAAGTAAGGAGAAACAGGAAGATCCGGAGACATCTAAAGAAGAAATATGGACATGGGAAAGAAAAAGGGATTTAATAAGGTGTAATATTTATGCAAAGGAGAAAGAAAAACTAAATAATAGAAAAAGAGCAGCACTAAAGATATTTCAAGAGAAATACAGGCAAAGGAATCCAGACATGGAAAACTTTACAGTACAAAAAAATAAGAAGACAAGGAGGAAAAGTAGAAAAGAAGATCAGTAATTGAGAAGTTAAAGAAATAGAAACTGAGGTTATGGAGTACCTGCGAAACGAAGGATTCAGTGTAGAAAATCTAACTCAGAAAACACCACAGCAGGATAGTGCAATGACATTAAAGAGTAACCAGTGGGATAGGAAGCAACAAGTCAGTTGCCATATGAAGATATTTTGGAGCCTTTCACAGGAAATCAGTACAAACATACATTTGAAGTTGGACAGCCAGGAAGGAACAGGAAACTGTAGCAACTCTGACCCAGTTAATGTTGAGGAGAGATAGGCCAGTGAATTCTCATATGACAGAGCAATGAATGACATGGATGAAATTGAAGAGAATGTGCCACAGGAAGATGCTATATAACTTTCTATAAAATGCCCGCAGGAAATGGAGAACAAAAAATGTGCCCTCAATTTACAAGAAAATGAGCTAAGAGAAGAGTTGCTTGATTTAATAGATATAGATAGACATATTAAGATCAATGAAAGCAATAGACTGCAGAAGGTCAATAAAACCCAAAAAGTTAGCAGTTTGATAAAACAAATGAACACAGCACTTAGGACTGTCCATAGAGATCCATGCGATATAGCAGAAGTAAACAGGATATATTACTGTGCAGCTAAATTAATAACAGATAAAATTCTACCATAAGAACACAGGGCAGTAAGGGAAAGGAAGGGCAGAAATCAAATACCATCATGGAAGTATCGAATAGAGAAAACTATAAAGCAATTAAGACAAGAAGTATCACTGTTAGAAGAGTATACAATGTGCAGTATTATAATGGATCAGGATTTATTGTGCACTATTGCAAATAATAAGCTAAAAATATCTGTACAGGCGGAAAAACTTAGAATATACACATACAAATATAAACAAAAATACAAAATAAAGCAATTTATTGATGACCCCAAAAGGTTCTATAGTGAATTGGGAAACAAGGTAAAAGGAATTGAAAGACCACCCAAAAAAGAAGACATGGATTCATTTTGGAGAAGTATTTATAAAGATCCTGTGGAACATAACAAAGATGCTAAAAGGATAGAAGTAAAATAAATTATAAGAAATTCAAAGGTACAAGATATGAAATGGGATGAAGTAACAGCCAGAGAGGTTGAAACAAAGTTAAGAAAAGCCTCTAAATGGAAAACCCCAGATGCAGTACCTAATTTCTGGTTAAAGGTATTAACATCTTTGCACGAAGATTTAGCCATGAGTAAGAACTATTTATATGTGTATTTCAAACAGTCACCGACTTGGCTAACAACAGGAAAAACAATGCTCTTACTTTAGAGTGAACCTGCAAGCTACCCTAAAAATTATAGACCAATAACTTGCATTCTGACGACTTATAAACTATACACTGGAATTAATGCTGACAGAATTTATAGTCATTTAGAAGAACATTCAATCATGGTAATAGAGCAAAAGGGTAATAAAAGAAAGTAATTTGGAACAAAAGATCATTTGTTGCTAAATAAAATAATAATGGAAAACTGTAAAAAGGGGAAGAATCTAAGTATGGCATGGACTGACTACAAAAAAAGCATTTGACAGTATCCCACATTCATGGATAAAAGAGTGCTTAAAAATGTGTAAGATACACTCTACAGTGATTGATTACATTACAGCAGCTATGAAATAGTAGCAGACCACTTTGCAATTAAGCCATGATAAAGGACAAATTATTATTTCATGGATAAAAAGTTCAAAGGGGGATATTTCAGGATGTCTCCGTGTCACAACTGCCTTCTGTCTTGCCCTTAACCCATTAAGCTGTCTACTTAACAGCTTAGGCCATGGCTATAATTTGTCTCCTAGAAAACAACAAAGTGTAAAGACTATTCATCTTCTCTTTGTCAATGATTTAAAACTGTATAGCTCATCAGATGAAGAAGAACTGAAAGCATAACTGCAAGTTGCCAAAACTGTTTCAGATGATATAATAATGTCATTTGGTCTTGATAAATGTGCAAAAGCAACCTTTAGAGCAGGAAAGCTGCAACACCAAGAAAACATCGGTCTGGGACAAGAATGTGATATAAAAGAACTTGAGCAAGAGGAAGTGTATAAGTACTTGGGAACTGATGAAGGATCAACAATAAAACATTAACAATGCAAATAAAACTTAGTAAGGAATATTTTAGAAGATGTAAATTAATCCTGAAAATGCATTGACATCTAAAAACAAATTTCCAGCTATAAACCAATTTGTTCTTCCTATCCTAACTTACAGTTTTGGAGTAATTGACTGGCCCCAAAAGTTGCTGGACAGATTAGACAAGAAAACAAGAAGGATGCTTCATGCTCATCAAATGATTTATAAAAATCAGTGCATACCGAGATTATATATTCCCTGTACCGAAGGAGGTATGGGCCTCCTTGAAACTGGCTACACGTATAGATCTGCAGTCATGGGACTGCACACATATCTGCTGACCTCACAAGAACCAAATATCATGAAAGTTTTGAAACATGAGGAAAATAAATCTAAGATGACTTCCTTTCTTAGTCTAGCAGAAGCATATTGGTGTCAAGCGGGAATGAAAATCAAACCAAAAGTAAATAAAAATCAGGCAGCAAATGAATGTGCCAAAAAACAAAAGCAAGAATATAAAGTGAAGGACCAGATGAGAAGGCAAGAAATGTGAAAAATGCATAAATATACTTGCAAGTACAGAAAACTCCTGGAAGAGCCCCACGTTGATCAGGATCGAATGCAGTACTGGTTAAATTCAAGCCAAAAGATGAAAGGTTAATATTGGCAGCCCAAGATAGTGGGCTACTTACACATTGGTTTACAAAGTCCATTGAACATGTGGAAAAAACAGGCAAATGTAGGTTTTGTAAAACGGAATTGGAAACAGACTCACTCCTTGTTGCTGGTTGTGACATACTAATGGCAGAAGGGCTGTATACTAAAAGGCATAAAAATGTAACAAGACTGTTGCACTGGGGATTGTGCAAACATTATAATACTGAAGTAACTGAAAAACACTGGAAACATGAGCCACAAAGCATCATAGAAAATGATGAAGTCTACATCACATGGGATCACCCATTACCAACAGTTCAAAAGACAGATGCGAGAAAACCAGATATAGTGGTCAATGAAAAGAAGACAAAAGTAGCATTGATCACTGAAATCGCTATACCCAGGGACTACAGTGTCTTGCATACAGACAGAAACAAAGTCATAAAATATCAAGATTTGCAGGCAGAAATGAGAGCAATGTGGAAGAAAGATGCCCAGACAGTTCCAATAGTAGTAGGAGCAATGGGTCTTATAAAAAAGAATCTACAATCGTATTTAGATATGTTACCAATACATGTAATTCCATACAAATTGCAGAAGGAGTCATTACTGGGCAAACTGCAGGTGCTACGAAGAGTACTTCTGGCTGAAATCAAATACTGAAACAATACTAATTTCATGATATTTAATCATACTTTTTCTTAGGAATGGGGTCCATTAGGAATCCAAAAGATCTGGAGAAAATAAAAAAGTTCCAAACAAAAATAATTCAGATAACATTATTCAAACACTAGAGAACATTTAATGTAGACCCCAAAATCCTCAACAATGGAATATATGCGGTTATATTCGTTTTTATACAAAGTATCTAATATAATTATTGCTAAACTATTACTATATTTGGCTAAGGTGGAAGGAACAATATTTCAGCTTACCAGACTTGTATAGAGAATATAAAGTACAATAGTATTTTATGTTGTGTGCTGAAGAAAATTTGAGTTGTCATTACAGACTATAAGTAATATGTTAATAAGTTATAGATAATACTGTACTTTGAAGAATAAGGTGAATTACTTAGTCCTGGTTACTGATCTAATATAGAGGAATATAGAGCCAACGTTCAGGATTTTTAGGGGTCTCAGTTACAGAAAGAAGAGCTGTTAGTAGTTAGTTACTAGCTACTGATTATGAAAGAATTATTATCCTGAAGTACAATAACAACCACTTAGGCTGGAGTTTAAGAGGTAGGCCCTAAGGCTTGATTTGAACAGTTTACAATATATAGAAAATACACAGAAGGATAAAAGGATGACCAAAGGCTTCCAAAAGAAATCCATCTTTAATGTATAAAATATAAAAGCGTAAGTGCTTTTGTAGCAAAGCTACTTCATCAGAAGCATGTCACAACTAAAATTCTCTACTCATTATATATACTGACTAAAAAGGTCACATGTTTAGAAACTTTACTTCCTTAAAGACATATTACTAAACATGCTCAGTACAATATATTTACATATAAAAATACTAAATAATAACCATCCAACAAGAATAAAAAAATAAAAAAATACACATATATGTATACATACCTAAAATGATAAAAATAAATAAAACATATTCTTATATTTATTATTCAAAATAAATAAATAAATGCCAGATTACTTCATATTCAATGGTCTGGCTTCGGTCTCAGTGGTATCCTGTCATATATTCCAAATCCACATCCTTTAGTGACTGCCTTTGAGAAACTTTGCCTTAATGATTTTTATAGAATGTATGCTTCTAAGTTGGCTCATTGTAAGCATGATATTAAGGATAATTTAACAAAATCTGAATATCAAGCATTGAATAGGTTACAGACTAATAGTCAATTAACCATCAGACTAGTTGATAAAGGTGGTCCAATTGTGCTGTTTGATACTGATAGATATAATAATGATATGAAAGCTATGCTTTCAGATACCTGTTTTTATATTAAAATAACTTCTAAACAAGTAGATCACATGATTATTAATGTGAACAACACTTTTAAGACATTACTTAAGAATGATTTAATAGATATGCAGTTGTTTAACTATTTATTTGTTAAGGATGCTTTAGTACCTGTCATTCAAGGCCTGCCTAAATTACATAAAAATCTTGTACATCCCCCATTACATCCTATTGTGTCAGGCAGAAATTGGTGCACTGAGCCTGCATCTATTTTCATAGAGAAACAACTTAGACCCATTCTGAATTTATGTCCACATATTTATTGGACCATATAACAAACAAGTTTTTTTATCATCATTTTGTGGACATTTCTTTGTTATGGGAGGATTCTCAAGAAGTCTTACATGATTTCATTAAATACATCAATAGTACCACATCATTTTTAAAATGTTCACACAAAATTTCAGTTGAGTCAATCGAATTTTTAGATGTAAAAGTAATATGTGATATTAATGGTTATATTACAAACAGAATTGTATAGAAAGCACTGTCATTGTAACCATCTTTTATATAAAGAAAGTGTGCATCCTTCCCATGTATTCAGACGTGTAGTCAGAAGCCAAGTTTATAGAGCTTCAAGGCTAAGTGTAAGTGACTTAGAATTTGTTAGGCAAACCAACTCTTTAATGGAATCTTTTACAGCCAGGGGTTATGCAAGTAATGACATTGCAGAGAATATTGAGATAGTCTCCAGTGAGAGATCTAGCACAGCTAAGCCTTATTTTGGTGAGCAGTATTCTAGTAGTGTACAAGCTGTATCCCAGAAGAATGACAAAGTAAAATTATGCCTATAGTATTCCTTTGACATCAAACAATATAGGGATATAATTGAAAGACACTGGGATATTTTGACTATAGACAATGACATTGAGGCTATAGTAGATAAGAGACCTAGATATGTATACAAGAACATGAAGTCCCTTAAAAGACGTTTATGTTTACCAAAAGGAATGTCATCCAGTATAAGTCATGAATGTACTACTGCATGTGATCATTGTCAAGCTTGCAAATATATTGATAGTACAGGAACATTTTATCATCCTGATCAAAGTAGGACATATAGCTTGGACAGTGCAGCAATGTGCAGTAGTATGCTCATAGTCTATCTAGCTCACAGTTCATTATGTACAAAATTTTATGTTGGTAAAACTGATCGAGCCCTGAGAGACAGAATTAAGGATCACTATTACCACATAAGTAAAAGTGATACACTCAGTGCTTTGTCCAAACATGTTGTAGACACTGATGCCTCTCATTTGTTCAAGTTTATGGTAATAGGATGTGTACATGAAAACATAAGGAAAGGAGACATCAGAAATCAAACTGAACAGTTGAAAGCCAAATGGATAGTTAGACTACGAGGGGACTATGGACATGGCCTGAATGACAGGATACCATTGAGCCCGAAGCTTAAAGCCAGACCATTGAATAGGAAGTAATCTGGCATTTATTTATTTATTTTGAATAATAAATATAAGTATAGGTTTTATTTATTTTTATCATTTTAGGTATGTATACATATATATGTAATTTTTTAATTTTTTTATTCCTGTTGGATGGTTATTATTTAGTATTTTTCATATATAAATACACTGCACTGAGCATTTTTAGTAATATGTCTTTAAGGAAGTTCTAATTATGTCACCTTTTTAGTCAGTAAATATAATGAGTAGAGAATTTTAGTTGTGACATGCATCTGATTAAGCAGCTTTGCTACGAAAGTGCTTATGCTTTTATATTTTGTGTATTAAAGACAGATTTATTTTGGAAACCTTTGGTCATCCTTGAATCCTTCTGTGTATTTTCTGTGCTTTGTGACTTTTTAAGTGCACCCAAGTTTTGGTTTTGGTTAGTGGTTGGTGGTTTTAGTTTACAATATATGTTTTGTGATATATAATGGGAGCACATCTCAATATTTAGCTAAGTAAGTAGACTAAAGTGTATCCTCATGAATATTGTTTGGCTTTAGGGCTTGAGCAAAGTCTTTGTCTTTGGATCTAACAGATCTGGGAAGGGAGTACCAATTCATAACATAATCTAATGCTAGGCATTTGTCTGGGTGGTGAAGGAAAAAAAATGGAATAAGCAGTAGAAGAAAAAGAGAACATTTAAATAATCAAAACATTCATCTGAGGCAGTAGAAGAGAATGAAAGTAAGTAAGTAAAAGAAGTGTTGGAACCCTGGTGTTCTGAAATGGGCTACACTCTCATCCACAGGATTTGCAAGAAGACTTAAGGAGGTTTTAGTCTGCTAGAGTTACCACTTGCTCACTTTTGAAGACCAGATTTTTTTAGTAAATAAATTACAGGTGTAGTGTTTGGTTAAGATAAAGTAGCTTTGACCTGGTTTAGGCTGGCATAGGCACAAAAACAGACGGAGATACCAATGTTGGTTCAGTCAGAGCAATTGATATGTCCTATTTTACAGCCATTATCTGTTCTTTACAAGGAGCTTCCAACTGTCATCTGACATTTGTGCTGATCTCAAGGCATGCAGACATACTGAAAACTCTTAGGACCAACAACAGTCTCTTGTTTCCTTTAAAGAAAATTCTTTACTTTTAAAAGTCTTTATCATTGCTGCAGAAACAAAATATCGCATAGAACACATACAATTCCCTTATCGATCATACATGGATTTAGATGACAAGGAATCTAAGTTTTTATTTCCCACTTAAAATCTCAGATATGCTCCCATGCCAATTTCTCTTCTCACTGCTTGAAGGATAGCAAAAGAATATAATTGGTTACACTCTGCCATTAGCCCTCCTGCCTCATCCAAAATGGCAGACAAGGCTTACTGAATCCCTACTGATTACCATCCTCTAGCTATGAATCCAAATACTAGCTCAGTTGTTATCTCAGTGGCATAGCCATTCCAGACTAAATTGCAAATCCAACTAATATTCTGCTTGAAAGAGACTTTAGGGTTTTGGCGAGGGTTAAGGAAATAACCCATTTCAGTGGTTTAAAGTAATACCTAAGCAGATGCCACATGTCAGACTCTGCTGATGAAACAAGGCTCAAAACACCTAACTGTATTTCTTAAGTTCCAGCAAAGACAGGCATTGGAAGCTGTTATAATTTTCAGACAGACTTTATTTAGTTATTTTATTAATTTTACATTTGCTAACTGGGTAGGTGGACTGGTCCAAGGACCCTTTTCAACTAGGGCCAAACATGGCAATAGTAAAATTTACATAGAAAGAGTTCACATTGCCCACTGAAGATGACAACAGAAATACAGCCGTACAGTCTTTCTGATTAATCATTTTATAATTCTTGACAAGAACAACAATTTAAATATGAATCCAATTCATTCTTTTGCATGAGTTTATTACAGTGGAGTACAACAAACATCCTAGGTTTTGACATTAGAGAATAAATTCTAGTAGATTAGCACGGGAAAGTAATGCAACACAGCAACATAGACATATATCACTGAGGTAATAAATAAGTATAATAAACGCACCTATATAAACTTCAATAACATTCCATTACTACATACAAAACTAAATTATGAGTGTTAAACCTAAATTGAGCATATCTAAATTCTAGTAGCAAGTGATTTCATAAATATACATACCACTAAGTTAAGAATACTAAACATAAAATGTTCTTCCTTTTGACAAGATGCACAACCGATTCAATGAATAGTTCTTCTAGACAAAGTGTTAGTCATCTGTATGTGCCCAAAACAGATTTTTTAGGAGAGGAGTTGGTATCCAACTGTCAGCCTCCTGTTTTTCAATTAATGCGAAATTCAGAAGTGAGATCCTGTATATAGTCTTTGGGCTGCAGGACAGCAAAAAGTCTCTCATGGAGACCAAATGCTCTACTCAGAGCTGGCCTTAGGTCCCAGTGATGCCACTTTCCAGTGGTACTCCCTCCTTTTCCTGGATCCCCAATCCCCACCTTAAAGGGCAGGACTCATTTTTCAGGGCTCCAGCAGGATTATCCTTGATGTGGTCAGCAACTAAATGGTTGACCATTATATCTGTAATCCTGTTTCATTGTTTCATAGGTTCACAGATTCAGCTCCATAAGTTGGGTTAGGGTTTTCTAGATCCTTTTGTATCATTGTGTGAATTCAGATGATCTGGCCTTGACTTCTTGCAGGGGAATCTTCTTGTCACTTCCACAATCCATGGCTCCTGCTGCTTTTACTATGCAGGGTCCTTCTTCTAGTACTTTTATTAGTTATGGTGTTTTATACACCCTCCTCAGCTCCAGTTGCTGTCAGCTGATAACCACGTGTCTGGAGGCAAGCCTCCTCCTACGTACATTGTCAAATTTTTCTATAGAACAGAACGTTTAATTAGAATAAAACATATATCATTGCTGAGTGTGGAAATATAATTAACAGTATGAATTGCACAATTCAAAATTCACAGAACAACCCTTGCATGTTCAGAAGCAGTGAGCTGCCATTTCATGCCACACCAGTGCTCAGTGGCACCTGGTATAATTTTCTGTCCAGCAAGGGCTACTAATCTTGACCACAACTTCTTCTATCACTGTATGCATTTATACTACTGTTATGATAAAATGCCTAATGTATGCATTCATGAAGAGACAGAGAAAGAGAGAGAATCAGTAGCTTGACTTGGTCAGGCTGCACAGGGAGGTTAACTGCTTACCTTTCAGTTAATAAAGAAATGAACACAGTATAAAGCAAATAGTAAATGCACCACCACAGCTTCATCTTTTATTGATGCAAATATTATTCTGGGATGTCCTATGCATGCCTTGAATCAAATACCTCCATAGCGAAGCTACAGGAGATACAGAATAGAAGAAAAACAGAAACACATCACACTTGCAACCACAGAGGTACATAACATCTAGCAAACCTGATATGATCACCTTTATAACTATATAAATTCTATAAATCATCTTTTCCTGAACTGTAACGAGTTTGCAGCAACAAAATACATACTAATTTTGGGATACAGTATATTACAGAATCTCAGAATACAGCCATTCACATGACATGGAAAGATGCAAGGCCTCATGTTTATCTTCTCCCACAAAAAATGCACATCACATTGTTGTTATTATGCCTATCAGATCTGTAATCTAAAGAAAGCAGACCTAAAGAGAGCAGGCTTGCTGCAGCAGTAGAAAAACATAAGGGTCATTAACTGGATTATCATAGTGAGAATAAGTTCAAGTCTGGGACATATGAGACCTCCATATACAGTAATGGTTGGCAAACAACCTCCCAAATATGATGAAGATGAAAGAGTAGAATTAGCCTTGATTTAATCAATCACTGAAAACTTGCCAGCTTTCAACCGGTGTACTAAACTGCACAGTCTCTAGAAATGAGCCAAAAAACAAATGTGCTGAAAACAAATTGAAATGTGCCAAGCCCTCTGTGTATAATTACATTCTTGTTTACTACTGTCGGTTAATATCTTTAAGCAGTACAAGTGTATTCAACAGTTGCACAGCATGGAATAAGCATTTACCGATTCTTAAATATTATAGCACTGGCCCCGGTTACTTACGTGCGGTTGTTATGGTTTGGGTGGGAGGGTGGTGGGAGGGACCAACAAAGCAAACCGTGGGTAACGTGCATTACCCACACCCAGAAGTGGGTTATTGCTATTATATTATGACATTATTTAAGAAAAACTATTACTTTTCTTAAATAATGGCATAGTATAATGCCTGTTTACTGCCCTTCCGCAGATGTCTTGGCATGGCATCGGTTCTGATGACTGCGGCGCCCGCGCAGTACATCAGAGTTGTGGAAAAAGCAACGGAGAAAGCAAGATCTCCGTTGAGTTTATAGAGTTTAACGCTAGTTAAAATAATAAAAACAACATCTCCGCTGCTTATTATTTGCTTTCTTGCCGTGTTTGTAAATTTTAATTACTCATCTTAAATAGCAAAAATTAAAAAGAGATTCTTTCTTCCTGCCTTCTTTTTTTAATTAAACACTATCTCGCTATGTTAAATAATATATTAACATAAAAATAATAAACTAAAATAAACGCCGCTGCTTGTTTCTGCTCGCAAATGTGTTAAACAAACCCAACAAACAACAGTAGTTAAAAAAAAATATTATATTAAAAAAGTCCGGCCGACGACCCTTTTCCTTTAGTATATAAATCGATACAAAACGGCACGCTGGCCAATCAGCGTGCACGTTTTGGGGGGATCATGGTATAATATTACATATTCTTAAATCACTGCTATCTCTTGGTGTCCACTGATGAGTTCCTCTTTAGTTTATGTTTAATCATGTCAATAAAAACACAAATCTGACAGGTAAGGGTGGGGAAAGATATACATAGGATAAGAGAATTAGTAGGGGCCCCAGTACAACAACAAATAGTTTTAAAACAAG
This sequence comes from Protopterus annectens, assembly GCF_019279795.1. Classification (NCBI taxonomy): domain Eukaryota; kingdom Metazoa; phylum Chordata; order Ceratodontiformes; family Protopteridae; genus Protopterus; species Protopterus annectens. The sequence goes on from NC_056735.1 coordinate 1,232,610,036, forward strand.
TGTTAATAATAATGATGAAATGCAATATTCCACATTTTGTAAACACATTGAGTTAAGGATTTAAAGCAAGTTAACCTCTGATTCTCAAATTCAGCATGAATTTGCTTCAGCCCGAGACTAATTAGGACCTGCACTGTGGAAGCATTTATCAATTGATATGAAATGTATTCTGACATTAGTAGCTTTAAAAGAACATAAAAATTCTACCAGTTTCAGGAAATCAAATTCTCATGCTTTCTTGATACAGGCTAAAAAACAGAACCTAACTAATAGGTTCATAGGTGTATACTAGGTCAACGGCCCTGGAGTCTTTACAAGCCTAGCCCACAGAAGTACCCTGGCATCATGCCACCGTTAGCTCTCGGTGCCTCTATCAAGAAGAGCCACTGGAGTGATCTTGGGGTGAACTTTCTATTTCCTATCCACTCATCAAGATTTCTCTTGAAAAGGGCCAGTGAGGTGCTCTGCTTGACATGTATGGGAAGTCTATTCTATAGCATGGACAGTCGCTGGGTTATGAACCTGTCCATCCAGTATGTTCCGTTGATTGTGGTAATGAGGATGAGGTCCCTGGAGCATGCGCTGCGGAGGGATTGGGATTTCTTTAGGTGCAACATTTCTAACATTTTTAATATTCTATGCAGTTTAATAACATTACATATCTGTGTAGTTTCTTAACATTGTATATAACTAATTTCACTGCAGTGGTGGTGTTGCGGTAGCGTTGTCACCTCAAAGTTAGACGATGCCCGTTCGAGTCTCAGTTAGAGCGTCTTCTGTGTAGCGACATGCGTGAATGAGCATTCCTTCATTGAAGGTTGTGCATTAGGCCCGGCAAGCCAGTACGTAAAAATCTACTGCCAATCATTAGTGGACCGGAGTTCTGCTGTGGCGACCCCTAACTGGGAAAAGCCGAAAGACACAAACAAACTAATCTCATTCCTCTTATGTAAAAATGTCTCGTTGTATATATTTCCTTCCTTGTTTGCAGTATTTTATAGCACCATAATACTTCTGTCTGCTCTTATATTGCTATGTTATTTGCTTTTATTATACTCCTTACAACATTGTACCCAGGTTGGGGCTGAAAAGGTCATCTGACCAGCCCAGCTATTTGGTTAACAGTTGAAAAAAAAGAAATAAAATATCATTGACTATCCATCTAATTATCCAGATTTCAGAAGCTTCACTAGCTTTTCCAAAGAATGTTGCTTTGTAATGACATATTCTATATTCAAACTTGCAGTCTTATGCAATTAATCATCAGTTCTTTATTCATAAAATCATGTTATTGCACCTTAGCAGAGCTTGGCTGATTAATACCCAACTCCTTTTCACCTTTCATGACAACTCACCTTTCAGCAAAAAAATGCTTTTCATAGCATCGTAGGAGATTGCTAGGCTAATGGCCCTAGGACCTTTTTAAGCCTAGCCATTCATGACCCAATTTTGTTTTAACTTTTCATCTTCACACACCAACATAATATAACTTCATCAGTTTTTATATATTTCTCAACCCATGTTTACTGCCGCAAGGTTTTCTTGCAGAAGGCAGCATTTCAGACCTTGACAATACTTGATAACTGATGCACACATACTTAGCTTTCCAGCATAACTTTAGTTTCAAATACTACACTGCAATGTTGTCAGTATTGCCTATACAAGAAGAACCTTTTGTGAACCATTCAGGGAGAAAAAAAATGCTTAGTTTGCTCATCTTTTAACAGCAGTCACAAACTTTGACTAAAGATGAAATACCAGACATTGCAGCTTATTCAGTTACTCGTTATAGCAGAGTTTCTAAGCACACAGTTTTCATCAGTGTTTACAACTTAGTACAGTTTTTACTAGGCATTCCATTTTACAATCAGGCACTTTATATGCCATTGATGACTAGCCTTCTCACTGCCACATGGATACTCTTGTAGAGGCACACGGCACCAATGATAGACAAACAAAATTGCAAGGTAAATGGAGTGCAATTTCAGGAAACTCTGATCAAGCTCTCAGTCTTTCTTGTTATGGGGCTAGGATAAAACAGTTGATGAGTAATTTTGTACAAACAAACAAAGACCAGATGGCTAAGTGATTAAGGTCTTCGCCTCCCATGCACAAGGTGCAAGGTTCGATCCTGACCTCCGAACAATGTCTCTTTGGAGTTTGCATGTTCTCCCTGTATCTCTGTGGGGTTTCTCCCATGTCCAAAAAACATGCTGAGTGTTTCCATCTCACAATGAATGGAGCTGTGGGCAGCAGTACAGACTCTAAGTGGTATACAAACCAACCGCAGTATCCTCAAGATTTGAGAACATGGATTGCAAATTACGTGTCATGGCAGGGTTAGCCACTTGACAGTGTAAAATATGGCTCTAGGTGATTTGGTCATGTTGACTAATGTCACCCTAGTTACTGGTGGGTTGAGGACCTGGTCTACTCTGACCCATGCCAGGGACCATTGCTAATGGTATGCTGGAATAGCTCTGTTGAGTGAAAGCTGAACATAAAACCAACTAACTTGCCAACTGAGAATTAATTGCCACTGACTGGATGCAGCTTGGAAGTGGATGACATGATATTACAGAGGAGACTGGACATTTGGTGTACAGAGTCTACTACTTAGGTGGAGGGCAGGCTAGAAATGGTGTAGGAATTGTGCTGAGAGACAGAGGCTTTAGAAGGCAGTAAGAGATATCATCAGAATTAGTGACAGACCCGTGGCAGTCAGACTCCAGTGTTATGGGACAGACAGAACAGGATATGAGGACTGCCTGGGTCCACATGGGTGGGGCAACAGGAATAAAGAAGGAGAAGCCATTCTAAACTTCTGTCTGGCTTGATAGTAGCCAACACATGGTTCAGAAAGAGAGACAGTCACAAGATCACAAACAAGAGCAGTCAACATGCAACTCAGGTATACTTCCTCCTAGTAAGGAAAAGGTACTGGGATAGAATCCATGATTGCAAAGTCATCCCCAGTGAAACAGTCAGCCCACAGCAATAAACCACTAGTTGCCACAATCAGCTGCAAGCAGTGGTCAGAGAAGGCTCTAAGGTTAACAGAGACCAGGCTGAAGACCTGGAAGTTGCCTGGAGAGAAAATACAACAGTTCAAGGAATAACTCAGGGCTCTAGCACCCCAAGAAGAGGAGGAAACAGGTGAAGTTGAAGAAGAATGGCAGCATCTAAAAACAGCTAGGACTACAGAAAAGATATGTGGCTGAGCCAGGGATGGAAATAAGGTACATAAGAAAAGCTGATGGTGGAATGCAGAAGTCCAGGAAGTCATCAAAAGAAGGAAGGAGTGGAGGAAGAAGTGGGAGATCGAAAAGACTGACCAGGCTAGGAAGGACTACTGGTTGGCTAACAAAGAATCTAAGAAAGAAGTTGCACTAGCAAAGAATAGGCATCAGAAGCACTGTACCAACTTCTGGAAAGTGACTCAGTTAGGGGTACAAAGAAACTATATCAGGTTGCAAGGCAAAGACAGAAAGATAAAGAAGATTGTCAGATGCCCTTCATAAGGGATTCTAGCAACAACCTGTTCAGCAGCCCAGAGGACAGCAAAGGCACATGAAAGAAGTATTTCCAGCAGATTCTGAATTAAGAAAACCCCACAGAAACTGAAGTGCCCCAGAAACAGCCTACAATGAGAGAAGAAGAGGAGCCTACCCTAGAAGAAGTAAGAACAGCACTAAGGAAGATGAAGTCAGGGAAAGCAGCAGGATCAGATGAGGTCACAGCAGATATGATAAAGATGCTTGGTGAGATAGGGGAGAAATGGCTCCTGAGGGTACTAATAGCACTGTGGAGAGAAAGGCATATCCCAGATGACTGGAGAATAAACATACTCATGCCAGTGTACAAGAACAAAGGGGGCATCCACAACTGTGGGCAGTACAAAGGCATCAGACTCCTGTCACACTGCATGAAAGTTCTTGAGAAGGTGATTGATAAATGGATATGCAGAGTAGTCGAATGTAAGATGGGAGATGAGCAGTTTGGATTCAGATCAGGATGTAGCACAATTTGGATTCAGATCAGGATGTAGCACAATTGACCCGATGTTTGCATTGAGACAGATGCTTGAGAAGA